>NC_068982.1:135110465-135116421 GCF_001194135.2 Octopus bimaculoides
ATTACAAATCGAGATTTCTAAATGGAGAGTGTAGTATTGTAGGAGTTGACTTTCTGCCAAATGTCGAGAGACTAATGTAGGAAAATAGGACAGGAACAAGTGTCTTGCTGTTGAGGATCTACGTGGCTACGCCCAGGAGGAAAGGGACAAAAGAATGGTGGAGAGGAAGTATCGGGGCATACCCTCAAGGTGTACAAAAAAATGGATAGTGAGAGAATAGGGAAGAAAAATCAAGGATGGCTTGGTGGGCAGGTAGTTGGGATGAGGTGAAGTGTGGGGAAGATAGGAGTCACACACACACACACACATACACACACACGACATTGTCTTGAGGAAAAGATTTATTTTAAAAATCAAGACTTCCAAATATCAACACAATTCATCTAATTTTCATAGCTTCTTCGACATGAAGAACAAATCTTCCATTCGAACAAAACATTAACTAATCACAGTTAATGTTCCGGAAGAAGACTGATAACCATTCTTCATGGTTAGATGAATTCAGGCAAATTAAAATTTATTATATCTTTTAAAAGGAGACTCAATGAAGTACCCGAATCAAAAGAATTTACTCGTAAAACCAGTATTTTCTTGCTAAATTGCTGTTTCCCCATTTTATCAACAAATCACATTTTCAGAGTTGTTCGTAACAAAGAAAAATAAATATTCTATCTTTTACTTGTTTCAGTCATTCGATTGCAGCCATGCTGCAGCACTGCTTTGGACAGTTTTAGTCAAACAAATTGACCGCAATACTTATACTATCTGTCTTTTTTGCCAAACTGCTAAGTTATGGAGATATAAACAAGTGTTGGTTTGTTTATATCCCCATAACTTAGTAGTTTGACAAAAGAGACTGATAATATAAGTACTAGGGTTTAAAAATATGTTTATTTATTTATGTATGCACCCTTTTAAAGCCAAGTCAGGCTCATGGGCTCGGTTTCCTGGTTTCTATGGCGTATGTGTCCTCCCCACCAGCTGGACGGGACGCCAGTCCATCGCAGATTTACTCAAGAAACATGAAGAAAGAGTGAGAGAAAGTTGTGGTGAAAGAGTACAGCAGGGTTCGCCACCATCCCCTGCCAGAGCCTAGTGGAACTTAAGGTGTTTTCGCTCAATAAACACTCACAACGCCCGGTCTGGGAATCGAAATCGCAATCCTACGACCGCGAGTCCGCTGCCCTAACCATTGGGCTATTGCGCCTCCACTGCTCAGAACGAACATAAAGACAGACAAAATACCGCTGAGCATTTCGCCTGGTGTGCTAATGTCTCTGCCAGTTCGCTGCTTTCAAATAAATAAATAAATAATGATAGAGTCAACACAACTATTTGACAGACATATAAAACTGTATTCAATAAATCCGTCACCATCAACATATACAATAAACAATGTTAGTAGGTTTAAAAGTCAACAATAACAAAAATACTTCATAATTTTAATTCTTGCAATAATTAATGAACTCAACAAATTAGAAAACTAAATTATGAATATTAAATAGAAATTACAAAAAAAACACAAGTTGTAATGATGATAACTGTTTCTAACATAGGCATGAGGTCACAAATTTTGTAGGGGTGGAATTGGTCAATTTAAATGTCTCCAAGACCCTGAAAGGATAAAGGGCAAAGTTAACTTTGGTGCAATTTCAACTCAGAGTATAATGAACTGGAATTAAGCATTTCCTCCAACACTAATAAATCTGGCAAATTAACTGCTTTCAATAATAATAATAATAATAATAATAATAATAATGGTTTCAACTTTTGCCACAGGGGCAGCAATTTTGGGGGGAGGGGATGAGTTGATTACATCGACCCCCAGCGTTCAACTGGTACTTATTTTATCGACCTTGAAAGGATAAAAGGCAAAGTCGACCCTGGTGGAATTTGAACTCAGAATGCAGCGACAGGTGAAATACTGCTAAGTATTTTGTCCAGCGTGCTAACGATTCCACCAGCTCACCGCCTGAATAATGATCCTTTCTACCATTGGCACAAGGCCTGAAATTTTGGGGGAGGGCCCAGTCGATTAGATTGACCCCAGTATGCAACTGGTACTTATTTTATTGACCCTAGCGGAATTTGAACTCAGACTGTAAAGATGGACGAAATACCACTAAGCAATTCATCCAGTATACAACCATTCTGTCAGCTCACCACCTTAATGATAATAATAATAATAATCCTTTCTACTATAAGCACAATGCCTGAAATTTGGGCAGAGGGGCCAATCAATTACATTGATCCCAGTGTTCAACTGGCACTGATTTCATTGACCCTGAAAGAATGAAAGGCAAAGTTGACCCCAGTGGAATTTGAACTCAGAACAGAGATGGACAAAATGCCGCTAAGTATTTTTGTCCAACATGCTAATGATTCTGCCAGTTTACTGCCTTAATAATCCTTTCTATTATAGGCACAAGACTTGAAATTTTGGGGGACAAGGGTCATCAATTTCATTGATCCCCAATGCTTGATCCCTGAAAGGATGAAAGCAAAGTCAACCTTGGTGGAATTTGGACCGTAATGCTGCTAAGTATTATGCTCTGCATGTTAATGATTCTGTTAGCTCACTGACTTGCTTACTGCCTTAATGAAGATTTCAAATTTTGGCACAAGGCCAGCAATAGTGGGAGAAGTTGTAAGTCGATTACATCAACCCCAGAGCATAACTGGTACTTATTTTACTGACCCTGAAAGGATGAAAGGCAAAGTCAACCTGAGCAGAATTTGAACTCAGAACATAAAGACAAACAAAATGCTGCTTAGCATTTTGCCCTGCATGCTAACGATTCTGTCAGTTCATTGCCTTAATAATAATAATTAGGCACAAGACCAGTAAATTTAATGGGATGGGTTAGCCGATATCTTCATCTCCAGCATTTGATTAACCCTAGGGATGTAGGGATTGAAAGCAAAGTTGATCTTGGTGGAATTTGAACTTAGAATGTAAAGAGTTGGAACAAATACTGCAATACTGCAAGTTGTTTCATCTGATGCTCTAACAATTCTCCCAGTTCACTGCCTCTGGTTTCTGATTGATGCACAAGGCCAGCAATTTTGAGGAGCAGGGAGAGGGGACACTTGGTAGTCTAAGCCCCAGTACTTGACCGGTGCATTATTTCATTGACCCTGGGAGGATGAAAACCAATGTTGACGTTGGCAGGATTTGAACTCAGAATGTATTGGAAGAAATCCACAGAGTATTTTTTTTCTTTTTTCTTGGTGTTCTAATGACTGCCAGTTTGCTGCCTTCAATAACAATGGAAAACAAAAAACAAAAATAATAATAATAATGGTTTCAGATTTTGGCACAAGGCCAGAAATTTTGGGAGAGGGGCAAGTTGATTGTAAGGAACCCCCAGTACACAACAGGTACTTATTTCATTGACCCCCAAAATGATGAAAAACAAAGTTGACCTCAGCAGAATTTGAACTCAGAACGTAAAGACAGAAGAAATGCTGTTAAGCAATTTATATGGTGTGCTAACAATTCTGTCAGCTCACTGCCATAATAATAATAATAATAATAATAATAGTAATGATATCTACAGCAGTAAAATATATGTATTGATTGTTTGAACCTATCAATCTGCAAGTGTGGTATAAAAACAAAAAACTGTCAACAGTCAAATCACTTTTGTCTTCCATGAATGTAAACTTTGATATGTAATAATAATAATAATAATAATAATAATAATACATGCAAGGAATTAAGCTGCATAAATTAATTTAGGTGAGCAAACAGTTTGAAAGTCTGTCAACCAGATTATATATTTGTCATCCCCATCCCCTATCCCTCACACACCCCTTTCATTTTGGTCCGGAAGTTTCATTCTTGATAAATATATACAGACAGAGTTTGCCATTTATTCCAGAACAAAACAAACTTGTTCATCCTAGCCATGTTTACAACCCATTTTGTTTTCCATTTTTTTAATCTTATTTTAGAAGAGAAAAAATATATATATATGTGTATATATAAATATATATCTATCATTAGAAGTCTTGGCCCCCTTATTGTAACACAGACATTATCCCAACATACCCAGAAGTTCTAAACAATGTTGATAGAACTTAATAAGTTAACAAACTAGTTTGAAAAATAAAAATAAAAATAAATACAAAATCAACTACATATAACAATCATACATCACAATACATATATACACACACATATATATATATATATATATATATATATATATATATATATATATATATATATATATATATATGCATGCATATATGTTTCATTAGATGGTACCAAATTTCCTAGGAGCACAACAGATGTAGTTTCTATTTCAAGGCAGCTTTATTCACACATGGATACCATTTTCTTTGCAGTACTCGCCACAACATGTGCACTAAGTTCACAGCAGTCAAGGCACAACACTCAACACCTCCACTGCTACTAAGAGAGTCCTTTTGAGTTCGCTGATGATGTAGACCTTCCAAAGTAGGTACTTGAAGGCTTCATCATAAAGTCTCAGCGAAATACTGAATTTTGGGGTCTTCCAACTCCTTCTTGCATTGGATCAGCTTCAATTCCATATTTGCTGCTGAGTCTGAACGCCCCTGTGCGGTTTTAGCTGAAAAAGAACAGATGACGATATCAACAATAATAATAATAATAATAATAATGATGATGATTTCAAATTTTGGCACAATGCCAGGAATTTCAGGGAAGTGGGTAAGTTGATTACATCAACCCCAGCACTCAACTGGTATTTATTTTATTGACCCCAAAAGGGTAGATGAAAGGCAAAGTTGAGCTCAGTAGAATTTGAACTCAGATGAGGGCAGCGAGCTGGCAGAAACGTTAGCACGACAGGTGAAATGCTTAGCGGTATTTCATCTGCCGTTACATTCTGAGTTCAAATTCCATTGAGGTCGACTTTGCCTTTCATCCTTTCGGGGATGATAAATTAAGTACCAGTTATGCACTGGAGTTGATGTAATCGACTTAATCCCTTTGTCTGTCCTTGTTTGTCCTCTCTATGTTTAACCCCTTGTGGGCAGTAAAGAAATAAGAATTTGAACTCAGAACGTAAAGATACATGAAATGGCACTAAGTACTTCACCTGGTGCAGTAATGATTTTGCCAGCTTCGCTACCTTTAAATTATAATATTAACAGCAACAACAATATAAACATCATCCTGAGGCTGTAACTGAGGTAAAACATATAACATTTCTTTAGGACTTCCTTGTACATGCAAACAGAACCATTAAAGGTAATAAACCAGATATTGTTGAAAAAAACCAAAATAATAAAGTCTGTTTATTGGATGATATGAGTAAAAAGCACCATCCGAATGTGGTTGATGCTAGTGCCTCCCGACTGGCTCCCATGCTGGTGACACGTAAAAAGCACCATCCAAATGTGGTCAATGACAGTGCTTCTCCAACTGGCTCCCGTACTGGTGGCATATAAAAAGCACCATCTGAATGAGGTCGATGCCAGTGCATCCCGACTGGCTCTCATGCCGGTGACACGTAAAAAGCACCATCCAAATGTAATCAATAACAGTTCCCCTCCGACTGGCTTCCATGCCGGTGGCATGTAAAAAGCACTGTAGTGACGTCATATTGGCACCAAAAGGCAGGCGCCATTACTGAATCCTTAACCATGCATGCGTGGGTTTCAACATCGAAGCGTTCCCGCTATTATTCGGTCTCTTACCAAGGCAGACAGCGACCAAGCAAGACGTCTAAGCAAGCTCTCCCATTTGAGTGTGGTTGAACCAAGTTGTCTCTATAACGACACCAGCACGAAGAACCGTACATCTACATTTCAGGCTACTCTAAAACCAGACAATTAGAAGCTGTTTACCTTTTCCACCGAACAATAAATATTTGTTGTTGTTGATCAGTTTGGAGTTTCTGCATTCGGTTCTCTTCCAATTTAATGTAGGAGAGTTAGGTGTATATCTAAAGATATATAACCC
>NC_068982.1:135116746-135117380 GCF_001194135.2 Octopus bimaculoides
TTTCCCCGCAGACAGTACAAGCACACAACTAAACACACTACAAAAAAAAAAAAAAATACAGAAGGCAACCACATTTTTTGTTTTTTTTTAGCGTATATTTCTTTTTCTTCTTTCCTTTTCCATTTTGTTCTTATTGTGCACATACATTACAGAAGAAAACAAAAGGGTACAGAAAAAAATAGTGTGTTTCCTTTCCCATTTGCTGCGAAATTTTTTTTTTGGCCTTTTGCATATTTTATACGTTTGTTGTTATTGTTTCTTCCTATTTTACCTTTGACGGAATCATTACCAATATGTGTGCGTTGCCAAGCCTGCTTTCATTCGCCGGAGAGACTCGACTTGTTTCAAATTGCTCTGAGTCCTCCATGGACACACCGCGTACAGTTTCCGCAGATCCTGCAAGGCAGTTCTCTTCAGTGACCAATGAGGATTTGCTACGTAGCATTCAGGAGCTCACTCGCACCGTAAATAACCTCTGTTTCTCGAGATCTCGTGGCGATTCCCAATCTCGTAGCGTTTCCCGGTCTCGAAAATTTTCTCGAGATCGGGAGCTACCTGGAAGAAGCAAGGTCTGTGTTGGTACCATACAAACTTTTCGAACAAGGCGACAAAGTGTATTCAGCCTTGTTCGTTC
>NC_068982.1:135121158-135124447 GCF_001194135.2 Octopus bimaculoides
GCCATTGTAGTGACGTCATATTGGCACCAAAGAGCAGGCGCCATTACTGAATCCTTAACCACGCATGCGTGGGTTTCAACATCGAAGCGTTCTCGCTATTATTCGGTCTCTTACCAAGGCAGACAGCGACCAAGCAAGACGTCTAAGCAAGCTCTCCCATTTGAGTGTGGTTGAACCAAGTTGTCTCTATAACGACACCAGCACGAAGAACCGTACATCTACATTTCAGGCTACTCTAAAACCGGACAATTAGAAGCTGTTTACCTTTTCCACCAAACAATAAAAATTTGTTGTTGTTGATCAGTTTGGAGTTTCTGCGTTCGGTTCTCTTCCAATTTAATGTAGGAGAGTTAGGTGTATATCTAAAGATATATAACCCACTCTCCTAAAGCACCATCCGAATGTAGTCGATGCCAGCTCTTTCTGATTTTGGCACAAAGCTTGCAATTTGAGAGGGCAGGAATTAGCTGATTATATTAACCCCAGTATTTGGCTGGTATAGCATACATTACACACAAACAAATAAGAATTTGAACCAGAGAAAGCTTGAATGAACAAGAAAGAAATGAAACTGCTCAAATTAACAGCGTCATGCCTGAAGAATATGTTTCAAATTTTAATTAAAAAATTATAATCACATTATGCAAACGGTTATAAAAGCTAATTGCAGCCTGAATTTTCTAGATTGCCAATGCCTGATTAAATGCCTTCTTGTATTTTCAGGACATCAATGTGTGATTCAATTGTTATTTCTAGCATTACCAGCTCAAGCGAGTGCAGAAGGTTCTTTACTCGGCTGGTAAATATGTTTTATGTCCTGGAAATACATTCACAATAAAGTCAGGATGACCTTAGCTGGAATACCATTTAAGTGTTTAAATGTCAACCCAAACAAACCAGATGCTTTTTACTGGAATATATAGATTACAGTGTCATGTCAGCTTAACCTCAACAAGAGGCGTCTGGACTTAATAATAATAATAATAATGATAATAATAATCCTTTCTATTATAGGCACAAGGCCTGAAATTTGGGGGAAGGGGATAGTCAATTACATCAATTCCAGTACTCAACTGGTATTTAATTTATCGACCCCGAAAGGATGAAAAGTAAAGTTGACCTCAGTGGAATTTGAACTCAGAACATACCGACTGGTGAAATACTGCTAAGCATTCATCCAGCATGCTAACAATTCTGCCAGTTTGCCGCCTTTAACAATAATAATCCTTTCTAATATAGGGATAAGGCCTGAAATTTTGAAGGAGGGGAGATAGTCGATAACATTGACCCCAGAATTCAACTGGTACTTAATTTATTGCCCCCTGAAAGGATGAAAGGTAAAGACAACCTCAGTGGAATTTGAACTCAGAATGTAAAGATGGAGAAAATGCCACTGAGCACTTTGCCCAGCCAGTTAATGACTGTCAGCTTGCTGCCTAATATAAAATAATAATAATAATAATAATAATAATAATAATAATAATATTTCATAGAGATTGTTGTAACTCTTCACAAAGGTATATAGACAATAAGAAGAGTGCAATGCTATTTGTGTTAGAGTGTTTATGTGCCTGTGACACATAAAAAGCACTATTTGAGCGCCACCTGACTGGTCCTATGCCGGTGGAACATAGAAAACACCATTTGAGCTTAGTTGATGTCAGAGCCACATGACTGGTTCTGTACTGGTGGCATGTAAAAAGCACCATTTGTGTGTAATCATTGCCAGTGCTGCCTGACTGTCTCTCATGCTGGTGGCACGTAAAAAGCATCATTCAAGGGTGGTTGATGCCAATACCACCAGACTGGCCCTCATGCCAGTGGCACGTAAAAAACATCCACTACACTCTTGGAGTGGTTGGTACCAGGAAGGGCATTCAGCTGTAGAAACTTTGCCAGGTCAGTTTGAGGTCTGGTGCAGCCTTCTGGCTTTCCAGCCCTCAGTCGGATCATCCGACCTATGCCAGCATAGAAAGCAGACATTAAACAATAATGATGATGATGATGATGCTTATTTAATGGTTTGAACGATATTTTGACAGATCGTCTGTCAACTTCAAGTTCAAAATATAAAATGAAAAGCAAATGTAGAAACACAGAAATTCAAAATACAAATGAAGAAATCCTGCATTATTGTTCAAACTGTTAAATAAACAATCTATTACAAATTGATTTCAAATGTTGGCACAAAGCCAGAATGATGATGATGATAATAATACTACTACTACTAATAATAATAATAATGGTTAAAAATTTTGCCACAAGGGCAGCAATTTTTGTGGGGAAAAGATGAGTTGATTACATCGATCCCAGTGTTGTCCAGTGCTTTACCATGTTTTTTACAGCTGCATGCCCTTCCTAATGCTAACCAATTTGTAGCATGTAATGGGCGCTTTTGTCATGCCAGACAGAAGCTTCCATGCAGTTTCCAACTACCAATTTCACTCACAAAGAATTGGTTGGCTCAAGGGGAAAGTAGAAGACACTTGTCCAAGTTGCCATACAGTGAGGTTGAACTTAAGACCATGCCATTGCAAAATGAACTTCTTAATCACATAAACATGCATGTATCTAGATCAGTATTTCCCCACCTTTTCACTACCAAGGACCCCTTTTATTTAAATGAGCTTTCCCATTGATCCCTTTTAATATCTTAGAATTGGTAGTATACCATAATACCGCCAGCTGTCTGGTATTTCTAAGGCTGAATGAGCTCTATTTTGTACTCTAACACATTCTTAAAGGAATACACCTCAACACATACACACATATGACTGGCTCCCATGCCAGTGGCACATAAAAAGCACCATTGAAGTGTGGTCAATGCCAGTACCGCCTGACTGGCCCTCATACCAGTGGCACATAAAAAGCACCCACTACACTCTCGGAGTGGTTGGCGTTAAGAAGGGCATCCAGCTGTAGAAACCTCATCAGATCATATTGGAGCCTGGTGAAGCCTCCTGGCTTCCCAGACCTCCAGTCAAACCGTCCAACCCATGCCAGCATGGAAAGCAGACATTAAACAACGATGATGATGATGATAGGAGTGGCTGTGTAGTAAGTAGCTTGCTTACCAACCACATGGTTCTGGGTTCAGTCCCACTGTATTGCACCTTGGGCAAGTGTCTTCTACTATAGCCTCGGGCTGACCAAAGCCGTGTGAGTGGATTTGGTCGACAGAAACTGAAAGAAGCCCATTGTATATATGTATATATATATATATGTGTGTGCGTGTATATATTTGTGTCTGTGTTTGTCCCCCCAACTTTGCTTGACAACCGATGCTGGT
>NC_068982.1:135126548-135126887 GCF_001194135.2 Octopus bimaculoides
TATATATGTATTTGTATGTATGTATGTATGCGCATGCGTGTGTTTACGTATGTATACATGTATGTATATGTATATGCGTATCTGTTTATTTTATTAGGTAATAGGCGTAGATGTATAGCTATGTGTTTGTGTATGAGTCTATTTATATTTTACATGTGTATATATAAATGGATACATATGTGTATATGGGGACATGCACACGTGTATATTTGTATATGCGTGGGTACGTATGTGCATATGTATAAATGTGGACATATGAGTGTATATATGTGTGTGTGTATATATATATATATATATATATATATATATACAAGTACACATATATATGTATATGTATAT
>NC_068982.1:135127561-135132777 GCF_001194135.2 Octopus bimaculoides
TATATATATGAAATTTTGAATTTAGTTCACAGACTCCCAGTACTACCTTTGCAGACCACCAGGGGTCTGCTGACCACAGGTTAGTAACCACTGCTTTAGATGCAGCTAATTTAATTAAAAATTAAGAAAAATATATATATGATTTAAGGAAAGATTAAAAATGATGTATTCATAGTCTCACTAAGGGGCGAACCCTGTTCTTTTAGTAATTCCTGATAAGGACAGCTTAATGAAAGGTTAGAATCAGTGAAACTCACATGCAGCTGCAATTGTTTTCTGAATGACAAACTGTATCACTGACACTGTTTTCTCAAGTGCAGTCTGAAACAGAATAAATGAATAAAGGAATGAATGGATCTAATGAAAATGTAAAAATAAACAAGAAAAAAGAAGAAACCAAAAAACAATCCCCTAAAAACAAAAATGAGCTAATTTATTTGTTATCTGTTGTATCATGCTTTGCAAAGATCCCGTCATGTCTATAGGCTTCCTTGATACCTGTAACCACCCTGGGTAAGAGATGACCTGAAAGCAGTGGTGACTAAGGAGTAACTTCATTCTCCCTATGAGCTCCTGAATGCCCAAGCTGGAGCCTCATCAACAGTTGCAGTTTGTTTTTGCTGAGGTCCTTGCCAAAATATTCAAAGGATTGATCAATGAAAGTGACCTCTTAACCTCTTTGTTGCCATATTTCTGTTGAAACAGCCCTACTTTCATAGTAAATATTCATCACCATCATCATTTAATGTTTGCTTTCCAAGCTGGCATAGGTGAGACGGTTTGACAGGAATAGGCAAGCCAGATAACTGCATCAAGTTCCAGTCTGATTCTGGTATGGTTTCTACAGCTGGATGCCTTTCCTGATGCCAACTACTCCAAGAATGTGATGGGTGCCTTTTACATGCAACTGGTACAAGTGGTTTTAAGTGCCACCAGCATCAAGCACGACTACGATTTCACTTGACTTGACGTGTCTTCTCAAGCATGGCATATGACCAAAGGTTTTGGTCACTTGTCATTGCTTCCATGAGGCCCAACATTTGAGGATCATGCTTCACCACCAGTCCTATGTCTTCCTGGGTCTATCGCTTCCAGAGGTCCCTTCCGCAGTTAGAGACCGGCACTTCTTCACACGACTGTCATCATCCATATCCATCACATGGCCATACCAGTGCAGTCGTCTCTCTTGGCCATGTGATGCGTATGGATTCGAATTTTGGCACAAGGTCGGCAATTTTGTGGGAGGGGAGAAGTTGAAAACAATGACCCCAGTGCTCAACTGGTACTTATCTTATTGACCTTGAAAAGATCACAGGCAAAGTCAACCTCGGCAGAATTTGAACTCAGAACGTAAAATCAGAAGAGATGCTGTGAAACATTTCTTTGATGCATTAATGATTCAGCTAGCTCACCATCCTCACAATAATAACAAGAATAAAAATGATGATGATAAATAAAAATATACAGGAGTGGCTGTGTGGTAAGTAGCTTGCTTACCAACCACATGGCTCTGGGTTCAGTCCCACTGCGAGACAACCTGTTTTAGTGTGTTTACATCCCTGTAACTCAGCAGTCCAACAAAGCAGACTGATAGAATAAGCACCAGTTTTAAAATGATTACGTACTGGAGCTGATTTGTTCGAGTAAAATTCTTCAAGGCAGTGCCCCAGTATGGCCAGTCTAATGAGTGAAACAAGTAAAAGAATATAAAAAATACAATAATGCAAACCGAACTGATTGAAGTAACACTATTTACTTTTAAATTCTTGTCTTTATGTAACCAGATTAAGATGGTTGCAGAGAAAAGGTCACCAGTTCCAACAAATATGGCATCAATATGTGGAAATTCAATTTTGTAACGTTCAACACCAGATTCTGGAATAAAGAAAAGAATATAATTAGTTTCTGGTAATAATTCATCATCATCATCATCATCATCATCGTTTAACGTCCGCTTTCCATGCTAGCAAGGGTTGGACGATTTGACTGAGGACTGGCGAACCAGATGGCTGCACCAGGCTCCAATCTGACCTGGCAGAGTTTCTACAGCTGGATGCCCTTCCATTTATAACATTAATAACAAATACTTTTTAACATTAGCATATTGTAGACCACCCACTACTCTCTCGGAGTGGTTGGTGTTAGGAAGGGCATCCAGCTATAGAAACTTTGCCTGATCAGATTGGAACCTGGTGTAGCCATCTGGTTCGCCAGTCCTCAGTCAAATTGTCCAACTCATGCTAGCATGGAAGGCAGATGTTAAACGATGATGATGATGATGCCACAGTATATTACAGGTAGTTTTTGTTTCTTAGCCTGTCTTTGAAGAGTAGCTTCTGGAAATTTTCATTAGTTTCTGGTTATACACCAATAACAACAAAGATTTCAAATTTTGGCACAAGGCCAGCAATTTTGGAGAGGTGCTCAACTGGTACTTATTTTATCAACCTCGGAAGGATGAAAAGTGAAGTCAACCTTCATGGAATTTGAACTTGGAATGTAAAGACAGACGAAATGTTACTGAGCATTTTGCCCAGCATGTTAATGATTCTGCCAATTTGCTGCCAAGAAGAACAACAACAAATTATCAATACAACAATTTTTAACTAGCACAAATCTTACAGGAGCCACAGTATACTACTGGTACTTTATATTTCATTGGCTTGTTTCCAAAGAGATAAAGTACACTGGATGAAGTAGTTAATGTCAGGAAGGGCATCCAGTCATAAAAAATATGGCATAATAGACCTTGGTACACAGCTCATCAGACCCAGTCAAACTGACCAACCCATGCCAAGATGAAAGCTGGATATTAAGTGATTATGAGGATACAGATACACACAAATATGAGACAAAAAAGCTATGCGGGAGACTCGACAAAGTTACTCGATCTGCTAGAAATAATAACCAAATCTCCTTTTATTATCTTTGAAATGGAAGGCAACACTAAGAATTGTAGTTCTGGATGCACCATGATTATAAAAATAAACAAAAAAGAAAGAAACAGATGGGATAGCCATGGCTGGGACATCTCTGAAAATCTATAAACGCAAATGTGGCTAAGAAGTTTCCTTCTCAATCAAATGGTTGTGGGTTCAGTCCCACTGTGTGGTACTTTGGGCAAGTGTCTTTTTGTATAGTCTCGGACTAACAAAAACCATGTGAATAGATTTGGTAGATGGAAATTGAAAGAAGCTCATTATGTGTGTGTGTGTGTGTGTGTGTGTGTGTGTGTGTGTGTGTGTGTGTGTGTGTGTGTGTGTCCTCACTGCGCTGAACAACTGGTGTTTGGTTTGTTTACATCTTTCTGCAAAAGAGACCAACCGGAATAAGAGCCAAGCTTGAAAAAAAAAAAGAGAAAAGAAAAGAAAGTACTGGGTTTGATTCATTCAGTGAAAAACTTTTCAAGGCAGTGCCCCAGCATGGCAGCAGTCTGATGACTAAAACAAATAAAAGACAAAAAATATGATGCAAACGTAATTGTAACTTCAGCTTATTCTTCTAACGTAATTCTAGTGGTGACCTTTTACGAAAGTGTTGGAGAATATGCTTATGTCTGAGACACTTGTATGGCAGACTAAATTATTTATGGTGTGTGTGTGTGTGTGTGTGTGTATACGCACACACCACACACACATGTTCATGTACTTCAGCCCTTTTCTGGCTTCAAATAGCGTCTGGTTCAATTCTGACATTTTGTCTCTAAGGTTGTTGGTGAAATAGCTATAAGATGAGCCACATGGCTACTCAAACTGCTACAGACAATAGCTAAAACCCTCATTAAATCACATCCTACTATCTTGAATAAAAAAAAAAAAATTTTTTAAATTAAGGGTGAGAGGGGAAGGTACATTTGATAATGTAATCCATGAAAAATAACGGGATGCTTCAGTCTGCATGATTGGAGCTTGCCTAGGGCTAGATAATAGCAGTAAATACAGACAAACTGAATAAATTGCTTTGACAATTAAAAACAAAAACTAAAACACAAGCCTTTCCTGTCCAAAAACACCCCAGAAAAATTTGATATTTTATCCCAAGAATATCAACCATGGGAAAAGTTTCCATGTATTTTTATTTATTACTTTGTGTGTGTGTGTGTGTGTGGTTAAGATATTTGCTTTCCATGCCGTTTTGGGTTCAACTGCACAGTATAGCCCTTTGAATAAGTGTCTTCTGCTATAGCCTCCAGTTTGGGTATTAAAGTAACATTTAAACCAATGGTTTCTAACTGTGGTCTATTAAAGGTTTTGTTAAAATTTATCTACAAAACGCAAAATATTTCAGCATCGTTTTATACAATTTTTAATATTTAATTATAAGAATATAATAAAATTTTTTTAAACATTGAATGGCAAAAGGGGTCCACCTGAATAAAACCAGAACCAAAGGGGTCCACAGGAAAAAAAAAAAAAAAAAAAAAAAGGGTTGAGAGCCACTGATCTAAATTAACAAATGACAGAGTGTTGTGTTGGAGAGGACCTGTCCAGCTGATGCAAACATTGAAAAGTGGACAAAAGAATGAGGATGACTTGGTTATTGTTACAACCTATGAGTCATGTGTTCTTCCTAACCATTCTCAGAGACTGTGAAATATTCTTTTCTACTCTAGGCACAAGGCCCAAAATTTTTGGGGTAGAAGCCAGTCGATTAGATCAACCTTGGTATGCAACTGGTACTTAATTTATCGACCCCGAAAGGAGGAAAGGCAAAGTTGACCTCGGTGGAATTTGAACTCAGAAAGTAAATACCGTTAAGCATTTCACCTGGTGTGCTAATAATTCCTTTCTTATTTCTTTACTGCCCACAAGAGGCTAGACTCAGAGGGGACAAATAAAGACAGACAAAGGGATTAAGTCAATTACATCGGCCCCACTGCGTAACTGGTACTTATTTAATCGACCCCAAAAGGATGAAAGGCAAAGTCAACCTCGGTGGAATTTGAACTCAGAAAGTAAAGACAGACAAAATACCGTTAAGCATTTCACCTGGCGTGCTAACGTTTCTTATTTGTCTATTGCCCACAAGGGGCTAGACACAGAGGGGACAAACAAGGACAGACAAAGGGATTAAGTCGATTACATCGGCCCCACTGCGTAACTGGTACTTATTTAATCGACCCCAAAAGGACGAAAGGCAAAGTCGACCTCGGTGGAATTTGAACTCAGAACGTAGAGGCAGATGAAATACCACTAAACATTTCGTCCAGCATGCTA
>NC_068982.1:135133509-135135459 GCF_001194135.2 Octopus bimaculoides
GAGGAGGAGCCACAGCTGCTGTTGAGAATTCAGTGTGGATGGGTAGGACGTGTTCCGGGGTGCAAGTTGATCGCATTCTGAAAATTCTTTTACATGGCCAACAGGTAGAGGGATTCCACAGTAAAATAATGAAAAAAAAAAAAAAAAAAGACCTATCCTAGGGTATAAGGATAAGTTGAAACAATCATTAAAATTCCTACAACTTAATATAACATCTTGGTAAAGTTATTGCCAAGATCAGAGACACAGAACAATGAAAGAGTTATATCCTGCAATCAATAGACACATTTATTCAATCTCAGGCATAATCAAAATCCTCGTTATCCTGATTATGACTTCATAGTAAAATCCATACAGGGACACAAATTATATTCATGCATCCATCACAAATAGATGTAGCTTCTTTTACTTTTAATTGCTTTTTTGTTTTTTAATTCTTTCCTTCAAATACTCATACATTGAAATCAACAGGGGACCATCATTATTATCATTATGGTTAAGGTAGCGAGCTGCAGAATATTTAGCACAAAGGTCAAAATATTTAGTAGTATTTCTGGTTCTTTATGCTCTGAATTTTAATTCTACCAAGGTCAACTTTACCTCTCATCCTTCCGGGTTCCAGGGTCGATAAAACAAAATGCCAGTTAAGTACTGGGGTTGATGTAATCAATTAAGCCCCTCCCTGTAAAATTGTTGGCCCTGTACCAAAATATGTGAAACTATTATTACAACTACAACACTGTGTATCCTAGTCTTTAGAATAGGCATGCTTTATTCTTGAATGTCGTAAGGGACAACTAGAGGGGGTTAGTATCATGAAGGACAGCCAGGTGTAGAATACTGAAGTGAAGAAAAAAATCTTATCATCGTCATCGTTTAACGTCCGTTTTTCCATGCTGGCATGGGTTGGATGGTTTGACTGAGGACTGGCAAACCAGGAAGCTGCACCAGGCTCCAATCTGATCTGGCTATGTTTTTACAGCTGGATGCCCTTCCTAATGCCAACCACTCTGAGAGTGAAGTGGATGCCTTTTACATGCCACCAGCACAGGAGCCAGTCATGTTCGGATCTTCTTGGTCTAAACAAGAATAAAAAATTAGACGTGAAAATGGTGACAATTTACTGGTTCTAGTCACTGGAATCCTGCAAGGCTGGGGCACTGCTTTCTAAGAGACTTGGGGTCCTGGCAGGCAATAAGCACCATTCATTCGTGGGTTGTTGCCAGTTCTGCGTGACTGGCTCCCTATGTCAGTGGCATGTAAAAAGCACCATACAAACGTAGTTGATGCCAGCACCCCACCGACTAGCTCCTGTGCTGGTAGCACATAAAAAGCACCATCCAAAAGTGGCTGATGCCAGTGCCACCTCACTGGCTCCCATGATGCCAGTGGCACGTAAAAAGCATTCATTACACTCTCAGAGTGGTTGGCATTAGGAAGGGCATCCTGCTGGAGAAATCTTGCCAGATCAGATTGGAGCCTGGTGCAGCCTCTTGGTTTGCCAGTCCCCAGTCAAACAGTCCAACCCATACCAGTATGGAAAGTGGATATTAAACGATGATGCTGATGATGATGAAGGGCATCTGGACATAGAAAATCTACAGCAACAAATTCTGTTTAACCCATGCAAGCATAGAACAGTAGACATTGAGTTGCACCTATGAAAGATTACCTCCAAGGGTGCAGGTGTAGCTTCCAGGTTTAAGAAGTTTAGATTCAGCCTCACAGCAAGGGACCTTAGGCAAGTGTCTTCTTCTATAGCCCCAGGTGAGAGAATATGATATGCAGAAGCTGAAAGAAGGCCATGTGTTTGTGTTTGTGTGTGTGAATGTGTGTGTTAGTGTGAATGTGTGTGCGTGTGTGTTTGTGCGAATGTGTGTGTGTGTTTGTGCGAATGTGTGTGTGTGTTTGTGCGAATGTGTGTGTGTGTTTGTGCGAATGTGTGTGTGT
>NC_068982.1:135135734-135158544 GCF_001194135.2 Octopus bimaculoides
GTGTGTTTGTGTGAATGTGTGTGCGTGTTTGTGTGAATGTGTGCGTATTTACGTGAATGTGTGGGTGTGTTTGTGTGAATGTGTGTGTGTTTGCATGTGTATGTTTGCGTGCATGCACGTGTGTGTGTGTGTGTGTCCTCTTGATATTACATGTTAGTCGTAAATGAATGTCAGTCATACAAGCAGTGTCATTCATTTCCAATATTCTGCAGAGACATGTCTGGCCATGGAGAAATATTACCTTCCTTAGAAACAAGGGTTAGCAACAAGAAAGGCATCTCAGTTATAGAAAATCTGCCTCCAGTAAACTCCATCTGACCTAATTAAGCATGGAAAAGTGGATGGTAAATCGATTATATACTGGCACCTGATGCAGCTTGCTAGTTTACCAATTCCATGCAAACCATCTAACCAATGCCACCATGGACAGTGGATGCTAAATGATAATTTTTTATTTATATATAAAAATCATAATCATCCAGTGTTTTAAATCCGGGTTTTGTCCCCATTAACGAGGGTGGCCGGATCTACCTCAGTGTCATAGCAACTGCCCTCACACTATCTCTCCATCTTGCCTGGTTTTGGGTATCCTCTTCTTTCAAACCAACCCTCCCAATCTCTTCCTCCACCTGTCCCCTCCACCTTTTCCTTGGTGTACCTCGCTTTCGCGCTCCATTTACCACAAATGCAATCACCCTCCTCAACACATGCCCATACCAACCATTCCTCAAACCCCTGCATTCCCATCAAATCCCCAATCCTCCTTTTATCAAACAGCTTCACCCCTCTTGATCATCATCGTTTAACGTCCGCCTTCCATGCTAACATGGGTTGGACAATTTGACTGAGGACTGGTGAAACCAGAAGGCTGCACCAATCAGATTGGAGCCTGGTGTAGCCATCTGGTTCGCCAGTCCTCAGTCAAATTGTTCAACCCATGCTAGCATGGAAGGCAGACGTTAAACGATGATGATGATGATATATACATATATATACACAACACATATACAGAGAGAGAAAGAGGGAGAGAGGGTTTCTTTTAAGTCAGATCAAATATGAATCTGTAGAGTACTGAAATATTTAAGCTTAACTTCTGATGGATAACAAATAAAATGACAGGACAAAAGATTGACAAATGTCACAGACTGTAAGTCTATGTAAAAGGATTTAAAAAAAAAACAGGTTTTAAATATCATTGATGATAGGAATGGTTTATATAAAACGGTTTTAGTTGAAGATCACAAAAGCTTTTTGTCATTGATTAATAATGCTACTTCTGCTTTTTCCTCCTCACACATCTATTCCTAGTCAGCATTTTAATGCTCTATGCATTAAATGTTAACAGTTAATTAGTCAATTCCATGAATGTTTGAAAGCATCAGAAAGGCAAATCTCCTCAACCATTTGTGTGTTTCTATGTTTTCTCAGTGTCTCTTGACAGCCTCCAAATCCTCTTGAAAGTTTCAACACCTGGTGGCCTGTAAATTTCCCTCTCAGTCCTTCATCCTGTTGGTGTCCATTTTATTGGTACTTTTGCGTACCAGTTATTTGGCTACCATAGGAGAGGACCAGTCAATCCCCATTCTTTGTTTAATTACTAATCTCACAGCCTTTAAAATAATACTTTTCTTAAAACTTCATTAACATCAGCCTATACTGGTGCCACATTAAAAAGGCCACCCATGTTGGCACTACATTAAAAAAGGCACCCTGCTGGTCCTCTTACAAAAGCACCAGTGTTGGCACCACATAAAAATGCAGCAAGAACACTCTGTAAAGTGGTTGGCCTTAGGAAGGGTATCCAGCTGTAGAAACCAAACCAAAACAGACTATGGAACCTGGTGCAGCCCCTGGCCATGCCAGTTCCTGTCCTGTCAAACCATCCAACCCTTGCCAGCATGGAAAATGGATGTTAAATGGTGATGACGATGATGATGTTCATCATCATTTTAACATGTACTTTTCCATACTCACATAGATCAGATGGGAGTAAGTTGGGAGAAAATTTATGGTCAGATGATCCTGCTATCAAATTTCATTTGTTTGCCCAAACAAGAAACAGCTCAGACATGTTTACATGAAGCACTGGAAACAAATGACACCGTGTGAATGAGCCCTTTGTTTACAAAGTTTGTTCAACATATCAAGAACCCTGGACATACTTTTGTAGTGGACTGCAAGCAAACACCACCAGTAACAAAGCTATATTTTACAATCAGCAAGCACACAAAGGAAAGTATGAACTCACATCAGCACACACATACACACATGATGAGCTTCTTTCAGCTACCATCTACCAAATCTACAAGGATTTGATTGGACACGGGGCTACAATAGAAGATACTTGCTCAAGGTCCTATAAATATGGATTTTATTGGATTATATACTTCAGACATACTTTTGTAATCACACCTGATTCAGTTCATCTTTGATAAAAGGCAAGCCAGATTATCACCCTAAACTAATTCAGTATATTACTGGTAGCTATTTTATGAAATCAACAATTGAGATGTAAAGCAAAAACCAAGATTTGAACTTAGAGTGACAGGGATTACAACAATTATCGTTACTATTTGCACTCACCCACTGCCCCTGTCTTCATCTACAAAATCATCATAGAAACTTTGAAATTGTTGCCACCCTGTCAAAGTATACATAATGGGTGTAAGTTATAGACCAACCTGTGTATCTGCTGGCTATGCATACAAGGGTATTAGTTCCTTTACCCAGCGTGCTGCTTGACATTATGACAGTTTGCACTCCTAATTTGTGAATACATTCTATAGCTTTAATGGAATCTGTTAAGTTATTAATCTTTATTCCTGTAAGACACCTAAAAAGAAAAAGTAAAAGAAAAAAATGTTGGTAGAGAACAATATCAGAGCATACGATATGCTTGTGTATACATGTGCAAAATGTGTATGTAAAAATATGCTTGTGAAAATATCATGGGAAAATGCGTATGTGGCAATATGTGCATAAAAATGTGGGTGACTGTGTTAGCAACTGCATGTGGACAACTGCACGCACCTGTGAGTGGTTGTATTATGTACCTGGGAGTGACAGCACATGCTTGCACGTCAGTGCTTGTATGTACATGTAAGCAGCTGCACCAGCTTGCATGCACTGGAAACAACTGCACCAGCCCTTCCCATTGCCAGCTCTCGTCTGTTTTGAAGCAAGGTAATAATTCTCAACTATCAAATGACGAACAGCTCAGACGTGCTTTTTATAGTTGGTTGCAAACAAAGAACACCGACTGCATTCATAGCAAAGATGTTGTTTACAGTTGGTGAAAACATGTGAAGATGAGAGGGGGAATACAAACTTACTCATACAAACACACACAGGAAGACATAGGATGAGGTGGTGAAGCATGATCTTTGAACTTAGAGACTCACAGAGGCAATGACTGGTAACCGAGACCTTTGGTGATGTGCTGTGCTTGAGAGGACCCTGGTGGCACATAAAGAACATTTTTTGAACATTGGGCCTCATGGCGGCAAAGTGGCTGAGTTCCTTTTGAGCATTGGACCACACAGAGGCAAAGTGGCTGAGTTCTGCTCGAGTGTTGGGCCACATGGAGGTGAGGTGGTCGAGTACCTTTCAAGTGTTGGGTCTCACAGAGGCAATGATCAAGACCTTTGGTGTTATGTCATGCTTGAGAAGAAGACCCATCAAGCTGAGCAATATCGCATTCATGGCAGATACCAGTGTCACACAAATTGGCACCTGTGCAGGTGGCACGTAAATGCACCCATTATACTCTTGGAGTGGTTGGCATTAAGAAGGGCATCTAGCTGTAGAAAACCATGCCAAATGGGACTGGAGCCTGGCACAGCCTTCCAGCATGCCAGCCCAGTCAAACTGTCCAACCCATGCCAACATGGACAATGGATGTTAAATGATGCTGATGAAATACATGCACACACACACACACACACACGACAGAATTGGCACCAGTTTCACTCACAAGACAATAGTCAACCTGTGGCTATAGTACAGAATGCCAGCAGACAATATATATTCAGTGGGACTGAACTCCTAATCACATGGTTCCAAAGCAAACTCCTTAGCTACACACCCATATCTGTGCCTTTAATTAAATATAAACAACATAAATAGTCAATAAATATACATGTTGTAGAATTAAATCCGTGCATAATGCATAAACAAGTTCCTTACTCAGCTTCGAATTGGTTAGGGACTGTAATATCAGAAAGTGGTACAAGTATATCTCGGTAGACAGGGAGCAATTCTTCAGGAACATACTAAATGGAAAAAAAAACCCAAAAATTATATACATGTGTGCTGATGTGTACACATAAATACATATACATTATTAATATTCTCTTCCCCAAGGCAGTGAGCTGGCAGAAACGTTAGCATGCCGGGTGAAATGCTTAGTGGTATTTCATCTGTCTTTACATTCTGAGTTCAATTTCCGCCGAGGTCAACTTTGCCTTTCATCTTTTCGGGGTCGATAAATTAAGTACCAGTTGTGTACTGGGGTCAATCTAATCAACTGACTCCCTCCCAAAAATTTCGAGCCTTGTCCCTAGAATAGAAAAGAGTATTCTCTTTCCCATATGTCATTAATATTATATTACCTTAGTCATGTATAGTAAATAAGAATTACTTTGCTTGTTTTATAATAATTCCATCCATTTTCCCCACCCACAATTCCTGGGAAGGTTGTGGAGGTAAAATCTTCAGGCATCTCTTCCAAAGGGTCCTATCAGAAGCAACAGTCTTCACACTGTTCAGCTGGATTCCCAAGTGCAACCAACTAAGACTATGGATATGATCCAACTGTTTCCTGCTGGTTGGCTTGGCTTGAAGAATTTGTCTTGTGATTCTTTCTGGCAACATTCTAATCACAAGTCAATAGCAGCAGAGTTGTGACCTCTCAATGCAGAGAAATAGCAGCTCAATTTAGAGAGACTCCCTGATCTCTGAGCTATTCATCCTGTTAGTAATATTACTCCAGAGATCCTTCAGAGGAATCCTATTTCAATAACTTGTATGAAATTGTACTCTTTGTCATAACCCAATGTTCCAGACCAGTGGTTCCCAAACTATGAACGGAATCCTAGTGGGTCGCAAAAAGTTATAAAATTACGCATTAGCTTTGATTAACTGCTGTCTATCGAGATAGTTCAAGACTCATGTTTTCTATACCAGACTGGTTGTTTTATCAAGCAGTAGGCTTTTTTCACAAACTTAACATATCAGAGGTGGTCATTTTCTCAAGTTATTTATTCGTACTTAATCGTAAAAAGGAAAAGTCTGTTTTTACCTATTTAACTAGGCGCAGTACAACACTGACCGAGCCAATAACAGTTACTGCTTTGAGGTTTTGTATTAGAGTTAATACCTGCCCATAGGGTATGGAGATGTTGAAACAGTTACAAAACGTTTTGTTTCACATTTAATATAAATAGTAAAAAATTTAAATAAATAAGACAGTATGGATTTCACTAATAAGTTTATAAATTATTCAAAACAGTATAGGAGTGATTACCAGGAGGCTATTAATTAGCCAATGAAATGATTGGAATAGACAGCAGCTAGACAGTAGATGGATCAATAGAGCCTGTCTGATAAACGGTAGAGTTAAATGGGTCGCCACAAACTGGTGTCATAAATAGTGGGTCGCGTCTCTAAAAAGTTTGGGAACCACTGTTCCGGACTGTAGGTGAGGATAGACAGGAAAACAGAGTTGAAAAAAGCAAGTTTGGCATTTTTACCAACCTCTCATCTTCTGAGGATTTGATGTTAGAGCCGGTGCACTACTCTGCTGCTACTTGCATTTCTAGCATCCAATTTAGCCTCCTACTGTCTATCACTCATTAATTTGGCCCTGAGATACTTAAACATCCCTGCTTGCCTCAGTGATGTTCCACCCACGTGTACTTTCCTGAGTGGACCAATGTCTTGATCTGTGTACACTTACTTTCATCCTTGCCTTGCAACACTCAGCAGTGAATCGTTTCAGTGTATGTAGGCAATCACTGTTTAATAACCAAGTGTTTGAAATAGGCAGTGCTCCAGCATGGCCTTAATCGTGTTCACTAAAATTAACTAAAATAATGCTAAGTCAAAGTTTATAAATATATTTTATGAAATGATTGTAAAAAAAAACAATGAAAGAACTTACCATTTCTCCATTATCACCCATGACAGGATCACACACTGCAAGACATTAAGGAACGAGTATTATATTTTGATTTAACCTGTCCATTTTCCCATTCTAGTATGGGATGGACAAATATATATTACTGACAGGTATTATTTTACTGACGCATGGATGCTCTTTCTCTCACAAACTTACCTGTTCAAGTAAGGGATTTTCTTTATTCATTCCACTCGATTTTGAAAGCCCAGAACCAGATGAAGATTGTTGGCAGGGAAATGACAACAAAAACGTCATTGATTTGACTCAATGCTTTGATGTACAGAATGATGTAAATATTCATGAACGCACATGCACACAGATATGGCTGTAGGTGCAGGTGTGGCAACATAGTTTATGCAGGTGTGGCAACATGGTAGGTGCAGCTGTGGCAACATGGTTTAGAAGTTCACTTCCTAAACACAGGATTTTGAATTCAGTCCCACAGTGTGGCACCTTGGGAAAGTGTCTTCTACTATGGCACTTGTTGGACCAAAAGCTTTGTAGGTAGACTTGGAAACTGAAAGAAGCCCATCGGGTGTATGTGCGTATTTTAACCTTGAACTCAAAAACATAAGGAGTTGGAAGGAATGTAGCTAAGCATTTTGTCCAATATGCTAATGTTTCAGCCAGCTCACTATATGAATACTAATAATAATAATAATATTAATAATAATAATAATAATAATAATGATCAGATAGAGAATAGGAAACCAGACCGTGTTAATTGAGAAAGAAAGCAAACAATGCTGAATCATAGATATAGTGCACCCAGCTGACAAGGTATGCGATAAGGAAGAAAGAAAAGTCGATAGATATGACAGGTTAGCTTGGGAGGTTAAGCGGCTGTGGTCAATGAAAAAGGTGGTAGTAGTACTAATAATTGTTGGAGCCCTGGGAACAGTGAGTAAAAATCTCGAGAAGTACATGGAACAAATAGGGGCTGCAATAAGGGTGGAGCACTTGCAGAAAACAGCATTGTTTGGAACCATTCGAATACTCCGGATGGTGCTCGAAAAATAAGGGGTGTTACCTTAGTTTACTGGTAGTGAACAGCTGACACTGTAGTACATCTGCAGTGTTAGAAGCTGTGCAAAGACAATAAAATAATAATAATAATAATAATAATAATAATAATAATAATAATAATAATCCTTTGTACTAAAGACAGAAGGCCTAAAGTTTTGTTGATTATATTGACACCAGTACTCAACTGGTATTTATTTTATCAACCTCAGGACTCAGCTGGCACTATTTTATCAACCCTGATGGGCTGAAAGGCAATGTCGACTGTGGTGGAATTTGAACTGAGATTGTAAAAACTGACAAAATGCTGTGAAGCATTTTGCCTGCTGTGCTAACAACTCTACCAGCTTGCCACTTTAATAGTAGTAATTCTAGTTTTTGGACAATGTCAGCAAATTTAAGGGAATGGGATTAGTCAATTACACTGACATCAGTACTTGACTGGTCCTTCATTCTATCAACCCCAGAGAGGGTGGGGATGAACAAGTAAGTTGATCTCGGTAGGATTTGAACTCAGAATGTGAAGTCCAAGAATAAATACTGCAAGACAATATTTCCAGCACTCTAACGATTCCTCCAGTTTGAATAATAATGGTTTATTTAGATAAAAGGCCAACAATTTTAGAGTGAAAGGGTCTGTTGATACCATTATGCCATCTAGTACTTGACAAGCACTGGTGCTTTATTCTTATTGGCCCCCGGGAGGGATGAAAAGCAAAGATGACCTCAGCAGGATTTGAAATCAGAATGTCAAGTCCAGGAACAAATACTGCAAATCAGTGACTCCACCAGTTTAAAGAACAATGGTTTCTTATTTAGATACAAGAACAGCAGTTTTGAGGGAAGGGGCTAGTCGATACCATCACCCCCTTCTACTACTTGCCAAACACTGGCACTTTATTCTTTTCAGCCCTCTGGTGGCATGAAAGGTAAAGATGCCCTCACCAGGATTTGAAATCAAAAAGTAAAAAGCCAAAAGAAATACAGCAATGCATTTTCTCCAATGTTCTGATGGTTCTATCCATCCATTATCCATCCTGTCAATCTTTTTTTTTTTTTTCCTAACATAAACAAAAAGCCTGAAGTGTCTTAGACTGTTGTAAGCAAGATGGAGAAAAGGAATTCACTACTGAGCATTAAATCAAAATAGTTTTCCAATATCAAAAAAGCAGTTTCATGTAACTTCTATTCTGTAAGTCATTCACATAAATATACATACGTATACATTAGAACCACTCAATAAACAGATACACACATATACATGAATATGTTTACTCTTCAAATGATTTACTGTGCTAACATTACGTGAAAGAGGATAAGTGAGCTTATTGTGGTTCGTTCATTTTCATACAGTTGGATGGCATTTCTAGCAATGAAACATCAAAAATGAAACAGAGCTAAGGCAAATAGAATTATGTACCTTGCACACTTCTACAAATCAAGCAGGAGACTACACTGGACTTGCCATGCTGGGTATAACACCCAGATCTCACCCTAAAATACAGGGTGGCCCAAAAGTAGGTTTACAGTTATCACGTAAACACTTTAAAATTTCTTTTAAAACATTTTATCACATTTAAATTTCTATCTTAAAAACTGAGAATGGAGCTTGACAAAATTAACTAAATTAGCATAGAATAATGGTTTCATATTTTTTTTATATTTAAGAAATTAAACTGTTAATATATGAATGCAAAAGAGATAATTGAATAACTGTAAACCTACTTTTGGGCCATCCTGTATATATCTACATGCATATACATGAATACATCATCATTTAATGTTCATCTCTCATGCTGGCATAGACTGGATGGGCTGACGGGATCCAACAGATCTGATGACTGCATTGTGTTCTAGTCTCTGTTTTGACATGGTTTCTATGACAAGATGCTCTTCCTAATGCCAATTGCTTCACAGAGTGTACCAAGCACTTTTTTGTGACACCAGCATTACTAAGGGGGTCACCAAACCGTTTGCAAGACTAAAATCCCCTTTGACTGAGTTGGGCTACAACAGAGGAAGTCAGCTGCATGCTATGAGGTGACGGGTTAAAGTTAGAAAGATAAGTGCCAGAACAGAACAGATTTCATGCTGTAGAAAATATATATATATATATATATATATATATATATGTATATACGTAGGTACTGTAAGTTTAAAGGTAATACTTGATAAGTGTAAGCACCTGCATATGCCAGATAGTGCCAGAGGTGAGAGAATATATCAAACATAAATTGAAAACAGAACACAAAGGGTATTGCAGTACACGTGTTTCAAGCTTTATAAACAATCTGTTATTACATCAGCATAGGTATATTATTGATATAAAAGATAGTTTAAAGCTCTCTTCAGCCGCAAACATTGTTAGGGTATGTGTTAAAGGAATGTGATAAACCTATTATAATGGATAATACTAAGTGTACTTTTTCTTTTGTGATGTAATCTTTGGACTAGCAATGCTTGCAGCTAAAGAGAGCTTTAAACCATCTTTTATATCAATATATCAATAATATACCTATGCTGATGTAATAACATATTGTTTATAAAGCTTGAAGCACATGTACCACGATATCCTTTGTGTTCTGTTTTCAATTTATGTTTGGTATATATATATATATATATATATATATATATATATCAGTCTTCCTGGAGGAAGACTGATATTTGATCTTTGCATGTCAACAGCTGCAGGATTAAAAAAACAAAGTGAGCAAAGAAAAGATTCCAAAGGGATGATGTTCTAGGAAGATAGGACTAGGAATAGCAGTTGGCACAGGTGAGGACAGGGAGTTTGATGTAACAAAGAAACAAGAGGCAGAGAGAGGAGTGAGTTTGGGGTATCTGAGTGGTAGAAGTACAAGACAAAACAGCTCTGAAGAGGCCCATTATTGTAACGACAGAAAAATAGAGAAGGGAGACAGAAGTTGCAGCATGTCCATTATAAATATATAAATGTATCATCATCCTTTAATGTCCGTTTTCCATGCTGGCATGGGTTGGATGGTTTGACATGGAGTTGACCAACCAGGGGGCTGTTCAGACCCCATTTGTCTGTTCTGGCATGCTTCCTATGGCTGGATGCTCTTCCTATTGCCGACCACTTTATAGCGTGAGCTGAGTGCTTATAAGAACCTATTTTAGAACTGGATGGTCACAGTAGGGGCATCTTTGATCATAGGTCTGCTTCAACTTTTCAACTAAACTAAGCTGGAATTAAACAACAACAACAACAGCTCGTTAATTTCAGTCTTGATTCACTGCTGTTATAGATAGTCAGCATCAAAGAACATCTTGTTGCCTTCTTATTTCTTTATTGCCCACAAGGGGCTAAACACAGAGGGGACAAACAAGGACAGACAAAGGGATTAAGTCGATTACATTGACCCCAGTGTGTAACTGGTACTTAATTTATCGACCCTGAAAGGATGAAAGGCAGGCGAAGTTGACCTCGGCGGAATTTGAACTCAGAATGTAATGGCAGACGAAATACCGCTAAGCATTTCGCCCGGCGTGCTAACGTTTCTGCAAGCTCTCCGCCATTGTTCTGTTGGTTTATTTACAATTATTTACAATTCCTTGCTCTAATCTCCTGCTCTCTCGTGTTTATCCTTGAAGCACAGGTCCTATGTAATTGTCAGGCTGGATGACTGATTCACTTGACATCGGTGCATGTCCATCAATGGTGGGCCTAAGTAAAACATGTCTAAGGACCAACCCTAAGGCACTTGACTGAATTCTGCTTTTTAAGCCATAACTAGGGTCCAGACCAGAGCAGACATGGGAATAATGGTGAATCAGGGTAAGTCCTTACTTATAACTGCACTTCTGAAATAGTAATTCAACTAAGGTTGCAATTTAATGCTAAATTGACCACATCTATTTTAAGATGAAGTTCTGTTGTTAATATCACTTTTGAAGGATCATCCAAGAAAGAAGTGCATTTTATTTATTTACTAGCTGGTCCTGTACCGTCAAAAATAACAGCTAACTGTAGTATTTTTATATATAAATTGGCACTTGTGCCAGTGGCATGTGAACAAAACATTTGAGTGAGGTAGTTGCCAGTGCTGCTGGACTGACTCCTGTGCAGGTGGCATGTAAAAGGCATCCACTACACTCTCAGAGTGGTTGGCGTTAGGAAGGGCATCCAGCTGTAGAAACTCTGTCAGATCAGATTGGAGCCTGGTGCAGCCATCTGGCTCCCCAGTCCCCAGTCGAATCGTCCAACCCATGCCAGCATGGAAAGTGGACGTTAAACGATGATGATGATGATGGATGGTAAATCAAATTAATACACTTGTCAATGTTATCTAATGGTTGTCTTTTGAGGTGTGACATCAATCATCATTTGTTATTGAAAGAACGCTGGTTCACACATACAAACATTCACACACTTCCTTTGTACATGCACACATACTTACACAGAGTTGAAACACTGTTTGATATTTCTTTTTAGTGTTGAATGTTCACTATCCCACTTCCATTGCACACACACACACACATACTTTCCTTTTACGGTACCGAAATCGTGATGGCACCTGTACCAGTAGATCACTAAGAGCACCGTCCAAGCATGATCATTGCCAGAGCATCAGCTTTCTGGCTTCCGAGCCAGTGGCACGTAAATAGCACCATTTGAGCATGATCGTTACCAACGTTGCTGTCCTGGCACTTGTGCCAGTGGCACATGAAAAGACATTTGAGCGAGATCGTTGCCAGTGCCCCTGGACTGGCTCCTGTGCAGGTGGCATGTAAAATACACCATTTCGAGCATAGCCCTTGCCAGTACCTCCTGACTGGCTTTCATGCTGGTGGCACGTAAAAGCACCCACTACACTCTCGGAGTGGTTGACGTTAGGAAGGGCATCCAGCTGTAGAAACACTGCCAAATCAGATTGGAGCCTGGTGTAGCCATCTGGTTCACCAGTCCTCAGTCAAATCGTCCAACCCATGCTAGCATGGAAAGCGGATGTTAAACAACGACGATGATGATGATGACACATATACTCACATATAGTTGAAACACTCCCATTACCAATTTGCTATCACCCCTTTCTTCCTTATTCATCTATCACCCCCTCCTTTCTCATTCATATGTTGTGACAGAGAAAAACACAAGAGTATTATTATAGTAGATGTTATCCTGCTTAACTCTGTCATTCAACATTTAGAAATACAATGAATGGAGGTTTAAGTTTTATTCTCTACATGTAATTGTAACAAGCTGCATGTTATTTTCTCAAACCGACAACCCTCACCCAGTTTCAATAGAGCAACCAGGAAGATAAAACCACTTATCTGGGGGTTTTTTAAAGCAAGGATAAAAATATTTAATCTGTGTGCATTGAAAACTGGATACAAAATATTAAATTTTTTTTAAATGGCAATTAATAGGACACATGCCCTCCTTTTTTTATAAGTTTTCAATTCAGCAAAAAAGTTATTGAGTTAAATAGCATGAGCTTACAGACCTTCCATTGTTGGGCAGGTGTTTTTATATTATCATATCTTCTGCTGGGACTTAAACAAGAAACAAATGAAAAGAGAAAACAGAGTCTTACAATATATTGTGTTGGGATTTTCTTGTTTCATTTCTCTTATTGCTTCACCCACTTTTTCCAGAAAAGACTTTGAGGCCATGTAACCTGTATATAATAATATACCAAGTAGAAAATAATAAACCATAAAGAAATGTAAGAGACGAGAACAAAAATGAAAGAAAGGGTAAGTAAAAACAGGTTTTGGCAATGCCCATGTCTAAATTAATTTCAGAAATGACACAAAATAGACAAAGGTAAATGGTCAGGTAGAGTTTAAATACAGTAGCAAACGCTTTATGATGCAATATTTGTGAATTAAGACAGTCACCAAAATAAAACTAACTAAAGCGATTATAAAAAAAAATTACTAAAAAACTTAAATAAAAATCTTAACAGCTCCAGTTTATAACATTTATATGTAATATATATCGAAGGACTTCTTTCAGTTTCTGTCAGTCAAATCTTCTTACAAGGCGTTGGTCTGTCTGAGTCTATAGCAGAAGACACCTGCTGAATGTGTCACAAAGTGGGATGGAAACAGAAACAGAAACCATGTGGTTGGGAAACAAATTTCTTAACCACACAATAATGTCTTTATATACAAGCGTGTGTGTGTGTGTGTGTGTGTGTGCATGCATACACACAAATACATATAGACAAAATTGAAATAGGTATACATTGTTTGGATACAAAAAATGAAATTCAGTCAACATGACTAACCAAATAGTGTAGAGAGATTCCTAGCAATTAAAAAAAAAAAAAAAACCCCAGCCCTCCAAAAGACAGGTTTTCTAAGGGCATATACAATGCATAAAATGACATCAGATCAGTCTCAGATTGACTATATTTGTGACCTTAATACATAAAGAAGCAGAAGATAGAAGTTAAGAAAAAAACAACAAAAACAAAACTAGAACAGAAAACTTGAAACGTAAAATAGGATAAGTAAGCCAATGATATGAAACTGTCAGTGAGGACACATAAATAAGAGGACACATAATAAACATGTATTTTATGAAGTATCAACCAGAAGCATTGAATTTAGACATTCAGGTATATTTTAATTGAAAGAAACCAGAAATTTTCTCTCGTAAATTAAAATTTTATTATCAGATATAAACAATTTTATTGTTTGAAAGAAAGATTTCATTGCATTTTTTTTTAGTTTCTGACACTCTTTAATGACAGAGGTAGTGTGGATTTCATTCAGAAAATATAAAAAAAAAGAATATAAACAATAAGTCTACCTTAGTAATGAGAAATTTCAGCAGTCAACCTGAACCATAAAACACTAACTATACAGAGGAATAAAAATTGTTGAACAAAAAGAAATTCACTCATTTGTTTAAGCACAGCTTTGATGTGATCGAGGGAGGGATTTCAGGCATGATTTTTATAGTCAGAAGTGATTCCTGTTGTCAAGCATAACCAACTTTTCAAGTAAGGGATTTTTCTTTTTTTTTGTGACCCTGCTAGTACCGGTGCCACATAAAAAGGCACTTGTTCTGGTGCCAGATAAATAGGCACCTGTTCTGGTACCACATAAAAAGGCACCTGTTCAGGTGAGTGTTGGTGACAGGAAAGGTACCCAGTAGTAGAAAGTCTGTTTGAATAAATTCTGTCTGACCCATACAACCATGGCAAAGTAGACGTTAAATAATGATGAGGATGAAGATGTCCCCTTACAACAATTAAATTTCTATTCACTAATTGTTCCCAACACAGACCAGCACCAGTTTCTTCAGACTCCAGAATTCACTCCATCCAAGCCAGCTAGAGTTATGTAACTTGGTTATGGTACGGCATTAGTAATACAAATACAAACTCACCACCGTTTGGTTAGGTTCTAACTCAACAGATATGTAAGTAGAAAATTGACAGAGGTGTTAGAGCATAACACAAAATGCCTTGCAGTATTTGTTCCTGCGTTTGGCACACTGAGTTCAAATTTAACAAGGACATCACAGAGTTCATCCTTTCAAGGGTCAGTAAAATAAATAAACCAGTCTAAGGTGATGGATTGATGCAAGTGCTAGAGTTCAGGACGAAATGCTTTGTGGGTGGCAGACTTAATCTGTCATCATCCACCACATCCAGTCCCTAGGTGACTTTAGTGGAGTTTACTCTGCTGCAGGAACTTTAGTCAGGTTTCTGGTTCAAGTTGACCATCTCTTCCTCCAATCAGTCTGAGAAGCTTTTAAATCAATCATTCCACTACTCTTCATTCCTCGACTAATTAGCATAACAGTGCTAATTTTGATTGTTGTTGTTGTTGGCACTCCGTCGCTTACGACGTCGAGGGTTCCAGTTCAATGGAACAGCCTGCTCATGAAATTAACGTGCAAGTGGCTGAGCACTCCACAGACACGTGTACCCTTAACGTAGTTCTTGGGGGATATTCAGCATGACACAGTGTGACAAGGCTGACCCTTTGAATTACAGGTACAACAGAAACAGCAAGTAAGAGTGAGAGAAAGTTGTGGTGAAAGAGTACAGCAGGGTTCGTCATCATCCCCTGCCAGAGCCTCATGGAGCTTTAGGTGTTTTCGCTCAATAAACACTCACAACGCCCGGTCTGGGAATTGAAACCGCGGTCCTATGACCGCGAGTCCGCTGCCCTAACCACTGGGCCATTGCGCCTCCACCAAATGTTGATAGAAGGCTAGCAATTTGGGGAGAAGGAGTAAGTCGATTTCATCGACCCCAGTGTTCCACTGGTACTTATTTTATCAACCCGAAAGAATCTCTGAAATGTATTTGAACCAAAAACATTCCAGTACGTAGTCCAACATTACAATAGAACAGAGTCACCAGTCCAAACAGCTAGAGAATGGTGACAATAATACCTGTATGACTTGACCATTGACACATCATAGCTGTACAGGAAGCCTGTTCACCTTGGTATTGTCTGACCACTCCTGCAAACAATTTGGCTTTCGTTCTTTAATGTGCAATAAAGATTTTAGGAAAAGTTGCTTTTATTTTAGATTTACACTTACCTGTCAGAATGAAAGAGAAACTGTTTAATTTGTTCAGCTTGAGCCCTTCATATAACTCATCAATTTCTTTAGCACCAAGTACTTGACCCTTGAAATACTGATAACCTGTAGAAATTAAGGAAATAGATGTGTGTGTTTATACCAAAGCGGCACTAGAATTTTAAAATAGCTCTTTCACCTTTTACTCAGGCTAGCTGAAGTGATATATCCATACAAATCGGTCAGTTTTTCATAAGTCCCCAAAATGTTTGAAGCAGCAATATGTTACTTTCTGACCAGCCAAAACAAATCACTACATTAAAATATATATATATATATATATTTATCAGTGCCATTACCACCAATTGTAGCTGACGATGTTCAGAGAAAATGTAAACAAATGGAGATACACATGACCAAGCACACTCACACGACTTTGGGTGGTCTGGGGCTATAGTAGAAGACACTTTCCCAAAGTGCCTTGTAGTAAGGCTGAACCACACTGAAATCAAAAACATGACTGGAAAATGAACCTCACCACAACACAGACAGACCTGCACCTACATCACACACATGCACACACAACATCATCATCGTCGTTTAACATTCACTTTTCATGCTGGCATGGGTTGGACGATTTGACTGAGGACAGGCAAGCCAGGAGGCTGCACCAGGCTCTAATCCGATCTAGCAAAGTTTCTACAGCTGGGTGCCCTTCCTAACGCCAACAACTCTGAGAGTGTAGCGGGTGCCTTTTACATGCCACCAGCACGTGGGCCAGTCAGGTGGTACTGACATCAACCATGCTACAATGGTGCTCTTTACAAGCCACCGGCATGGGAGCCAGTTAGGCGGCACTGGCAATGACCACGCTCAAATGGTGCTTTTTACGTGCCACCGGCATGGGAGCCAGTTAGGCGGCACTGGCAATGACCATGCTCCAATGGTGCTTTTTATGTGCCACTGGCATGGGACCAGTCAGCTGGTACTGGCAACGACTACGCTCAAATGGTGCTTTTTAAATGCCACTGGCATGGGAGGCAGTCAGGTGGTACTGGCAATGACCACACTCAAATAGTGCTTTTAATGTGCCACCGGCACGGGTGCCAATCAGACAGTACTGTCATCAACCACTAAAATATTTGTTGTTATCCATGAATGATATTAGTCAGGTCCATGCCAGCATGGAAAAGTGGATATCAAAATAATGATATGACCTACCTGTATGATTTGAGAGTTGAACAGAGTTTATGGCACTTGTCTCAAACCCATGGAGCTGACGTCGGGAAAAGAAACAAAAGTGATTTCAGTTAGTAACAAATACGTTAACATCAAACATAATAGTCAGCAATAACTTTATTTTCAGTCAATCATAATTATGAAATCTGAACTTTAGCAATGGAATAAAAAATGGTCTGAAATTTTAACACAAGGCCAGCAGGTTTGAGGGAAGGACAAAATTGATTAAAATGACCCCAGCACTCAACTAGTTATTTTACTGGCCCTGAAAGGAGGAAATGCAAAGTCAATCTCAGTGGAATTTAAACTCAGAATATAAAGACAGAGAAAATACTGTTAAGCATTTCACCTGGCGTGCTAATAATTCCTTTCTTATTTCTTTACTGCCCACAAGGGGCTAAACATAGCGGGGACAAACAAGAACATACAAAGGGATTAAGTCGGTTACATCGACCCCAAAAGGATGAATGGCAAAGTTGACCTTGGCGCAATTTGAACTCAGAACGTAACGTCAGACGAAATACTGCTAAGCATTTCGCCCGGCGTGCTAACGTTTCTGCCAGCTCGCAGCCGTACTACTCTAGGCACAAGGCCCGAAATTTTGGGGGATGGAGTTGGGGGCAGTCGATTAGATTGACTCCAGTATGCAACTGGTACTTAATATTTATTGACCCCGAAAGGATGAAAGGCAAAGTCGACCTCAGTGGAATTTGAACTCAGAACGTAAAAACAGATGAAATACCGCTAAGCATTTTGCCCGGCGTGCTAATGATTCTGCCAGTTTGCCACCTTCAATGGAATAAAATTTGATAACGTAAATTAATTCTTCTCTGAAATACATTAATCAAATGATAAAATATAATTTGACGGTGATGAGCTGGCAAGATCTTCTGTACATAGCAGAAAATGCTTAGTGGTATTATTTCTGGCACTCGACATTCTGAGTTCAAATCCCACGGAAGTTGACTTTGCCTTTCATTACTTTAGGGTTGATGAAATAAAACACCAGTCAACCATTCAGGTTGAATGTAATTGACTTGCCCCCCCTCTTCTTGAAATTGTTGGCTGTGAACCCTGCAATGAAATGGGGTCCCATTCACTTATATGCCATAGATACTGGAGAACCAACCCTATGAATTCTAAAAGCTTGGAAGAAGAAAAAAAAAAATTTAGGAAAGTCTGGATGTTCCAATGCCCACCAATAGATTAAGTACCAAAGTTAAAAAAGGAATAAGCACTGGGGGTCAATTTGTTTGACTAAACCCTTCAAAGTGGTGCCCCAGCATGGCCACAGTCTAATGACTGAAACCAGATAGACGATAGTAAAATAGGAACAGTTTTACTCTATTGTTTCAAATGATAATAACACTTGAAGTGGGTTTACCGCTGAGGGTACTTGATCATTGATTACAGAGTAAACAACACACACACACACACAAAAAGTCTGAATAGAATTTACAATCAAATTTGAAACTTATTCAAGGTCTTAGAACAAACTAGCTCCAGAGAAATTATATTCTGAATTCCAGCTCTAATATTGCTTCACCATTATTAAATAACATTGTTCTCATTTCATACAAAACAGCTGTACATAAATTTGCATTTATAACTTCAGATAAACATGTTTCTGCGAGCAAAACCATTGTCTTTTTATGGTAGCTAAAACTGAATATGAAGTTTCTTGTTTGATTTCATTCTATTTTACATTTATACTTCTTAATTTCTCATTCTCACTGTAGGTAAGTATTTAATGCATTTCAGGGAAGAATTAATTTACTTAAGAAGAATTAATTACTTAAATTAAATTTTATTCCATTTACTATTGTATTTATTTACAATAGTAAATTTTGTCTCATTCTTTCCAAGCTATTCCCCTGAAGAAGCTTCAAATCGAATTTTAGATATAAAAATGAGATTTTACTTGCAGAAAGTTAGGAGCCACAAACATAAATATGGATATTCAGCATCAAATGAAAAGAGAAATTTTAACAAGTAAGCAGTGTTAGCCCTGATGTCCACAAGTGTTTTATGTATAGTGCATGTCATTTAAAACTGTATATCTTGTTAGCAGGTCTGTAAATGCTTGTATGTTGTGTGTACCTCATCTATGTATGAATGTAGCTCCATATATGAATGCATATACCTGTGAGACATGAAATGCTACTAACACTACACACCAACTGTTCTTCACCCACAAACAAGTTACTCATCAATTCCTATACCAATTTGCTAATCATAGGTGCAGGCATGGCTGTGTGGTAAGAAGCTTGCTTCCCAACCGCATGGTTCCGGGTACAGTCCCACTGCATGGCACCTTGGGCCAGTGTCTTCTGCTATAGCCTCAGGCTGACCAAAGCCTTGGGAGTGGATTTGGTAGACGGAAACTTATATATATATGTATATATTTGTGCGTGTGTGTCTGTGTTTGTCCCCCTGCCATCGCTTGACAACCCCACCTGACATCGCTAGCTGTTCGGCAAAAGAGACCGATGGAATAAGTACTAAGCTTACAAAGAATAAGTCCTGGGGTCGATTTCTTCGACAAACACCCTTTAAGGCAGTACTCCAACATGGCCACAGTCAAGTGACTAAAACAAGTAACAGAATAAAAGAGTATCATGCTATTCTGTTCCACCAGGCCAAGAAATGTCTCACCACATTGTGGACCAACTTGAAGACATCTGTTTCTTCATACACTTTTAGCTCCCAATGAGTGAATGAGGGATTAATTCTTAACCTAATTAGATCTTGCCACCCTGTTCTACAAAGCCAAGAGAAAACACCTTCGCAAAACAAAGAGATAACACATGACTTCCTGCAGTGATCTTCACAGACAAACAAACGATGCCACACATTTTGAACCAATAAAGCCAACCAACAAGGGCACCCTTCTCCTCCTCCTCCACACACACACACACACACACACACCAGCAATTTGAAAAGATTATAATCACAAAATCCCTTCCACAAACGAACTAAAAGTAGTTGTTGTGAATTTCTACTTTTCAGGACGGAGGAGTAGAATAGACAAATAGGTAGAATAGATAAGCAGAGAAGCAAGCAGGTAGAGGTGTAACTAGATAAGTAGACACACATACCTGGGCATGAATACAAAAAAATACACCATGGTATGTGACCATGTAATTGATTAGTTTAAAAATATTCAAAAACATCATAAAATCATGATTTCATTGAAAAATTGTAATGGCCTTAGACAAAAAAAAAAGGTCTAAGTATTTATATCTTTTATTTTGTGTTTTTTCATCTCACTCATATTTATCAATAAATTCCTTTATATTTTAAAACTTGTTTGATATTCCAATGCTGAAATCAATATTTACAGTTGTGGTGTCTTATTGCAATCAAAGTGAAAATATTATCCCATTGGCACAACATGGAAAGACTTCAATCATTATGTAAATGATAGGAGAGTAAATACACAAATAAGTGACATCCTGCTGTTTTCTCCTCAGTGAGTGGCGAGGGAGGACTGAAGTGGAAAACAAGCAAATGAAACAAGGTCAATGGAAAATAAATGAGTGCAAGCATGGCTGTGTGGTAAGAAGTTTGCTTCCCAACCACATGGTCCTATGTTCAATATCTTTGATTATAACAATAGGCTATGTGAGTGGATTTGGTAGACAGAAACTGTTTATATTGATTATATTTACATGAAGGATTCACATCATTTTCATCATCATCATCATTGTTTAATGTCCGCTTTCCATGCTAGCATGGGTTGGACGATTTGACTGAGGACTGGTGGACCAGGAGGCGACACCAGGCTCCAATCTGATTTGGCAGAGTTTCTACAGTTGGATGCCCTTCCTAACGCCAACCACTTCGAGAGTGTAGTGGGTGCTTTTACGTGCCACAGGCATGAGGGCCAGTCAGGCGGTACTGGTGATGGCCACGCTCGAAATGGTGTATTTTATGTGCCATCTGCACAGGAGCCAGTCCATCGGCACTGGCAACGATCTCGCTCAAATGTCTTTTCACGTGCCACTGGCACAAGTGCCAGGGAGGCGAAGATATTAGGAAGTGAATTCTAATTATCTAATTATCCATGCTAAGTCTACAGTGGTTGCTATACAATAGAAACATAATTATCATAATTAAGACAGAAAGTAAATTGTACCATTTGTGATGTTTAATTGTTCAACTGCAAAACGTGTAAAACAGATCACTTACAATCTATACCACCTGATTGTCTATAAATCTGTTAATGTCATATTCAAAGAATTAAACTGATTAATAAATCTCAGCTTACTTTTTGATTTTAAGTATTTGAATTGATTTTTTTATCTGTTTCAGTCATTTCCCTGTGGCCAAGCTGGGCCACCACCTTGAAGGGTTTTAGTCTAACAAAGTGAGTCATGACTTAATTTTTTAAGCCTGGTTTTTATTTTGTCGGTCTCTTTTCTGCCAAACCTTTAAGTTTGGAGATACAAACACACAAACACTGGTTGTCAGGCAGTGGTGGTGGGGTGGGGGGACAAACATGGACACATACACACACACCCGATGGGCGTCTTTTCTTTAAGTTTTGAAAACTACTCACAGGGCTTTGGTCAGCCTGAGGCTATAGTAGAAGACACTTGCCCAAGATGCCATGCAGTGGGACTGAACTCAGAACCATGTGGTTGGGAAGCAACTACATTTTACTTATGTCTGTCATTAGATTGTGGCCAAGTTAGGGCACTGCCCTGAAATGTTTTAGACAAGCAAATCAGCCCCAGTACTAATGTATTTTTAAGCCTGGTGCTTTTTCTGTTGATCTTTTTTATTGAACCACTGAGTCAAGAAACATAAACAAACCAAAAGTGGTTGTTAACCCTTTCATTACCAAACCGGCTGAAACCGGTTCTGGCTCTGAGTACAAATGTTTTTGTTTTTTTTTATAAGTTTTGAGTTAAAATCTTCTACCAAACCTTAGTCACAATTTATGTTTCTAACACTAGCTGAATGATAACTAAGTTATTTTACTAAATTCTTTGTTATATTTAAAATTAATTGAAAGAAATACAGAGCATCTCAAAATAAATACAGTAATGTAAGGGTTAAACAGTGGTAAGTGGGTGACATACAGACATATATAGACACACACAGCAGGTTTCTACACAGTTCCTCTACCATATTGATACAAAAGGCATTGGTCAACCCAGAGATAGAGTAGAAGACACTTGCTCAAGGTTCTGCACGGTGGAACTGAACCCAAAGCCATGCAATCACAAAGCAAACAAATTTCAAGAATGAAGTATAATTAATTGGATTGACCATAATGTAATATTTAGTACTCACTTTTATTAATTAATAGAGTAATATTTACCTCCCGTTAGCGAAGGCAGAGGTATTGTTTTCAGCTGTGTTTGTTGGTTTGTTTGTCTGTGGACAAGAACTGCTGGATGGATTCAGATGAAACTTTCAGGCATGTTTGGCCTTATGATTAGCATGAACTGATTAGATTTCGGGATTGATCCGGTACTGGACAAGGATTCTGGATTATTTTTCCGTTTTTTTTTTACTTCGTTTTTAAGAGTGGTTGGGTTCATTTTTAGTATTCTTGTTTGTGAGAGAAATCGAGTTTATTTCAGATATTCTCATTTTAAAAATCATCTCTGGCTAATCGTTGAGAGGACATTGGTGTTGCCTTGGTGGAGGTTTGCACTCTCTGAGTGCTCTTGTTAGTACTTATTTTTATTTAAAAAATAGAGTAATATTTAGTACTTACTTTTAATAAAAATAAAATTTTATTTTTACCAATTTATATTGCAAGATTCCTGATATGAAATCGTGTGTTGAAACAGATATTGTTGTACTTGGGGATGGTCATTTTTTTTTTTTATTGCTAA
>NC_068982.1:135163609-135168163 GCF_001194135.2 Octopus bimaculoides
GGGGGGGGGGGCAAACACAGATATGCAAACATACACGCACACACACACACACATATATATATATATATATACACATATATACGAGGGGCTTCTTTTCAGTTTCCGTCTACCAAATCCACTCACAAGGCTTTGGTCGGCCCGAGGCTATAGTAGAAGACACTTATTTCTTTATTGCCCACAAGGGGCTAAACATAGAGGAGACAAACAAGGACAGACAAAGGGATTAAGTTGATTACATCTACCCCAGTGCGTAACTGCTACTTAATTTATCGACCCCGAAAGGATGAAAGGCAAAGTTGACCTCAGTGGAATTTGAACTCAGAATGTAATGGCAGACGAAATACCGCTAAGCATTTCGCCCGACGTGCTAACGTTTCTGCCAGCGCGCCACCTTCTATAGTAGAAGACACTTGCCCAAGGTGCCATGCAGTGGGACTGAACCCAGAACCATGTGGTTCGTAAGCAAGCTACTTACCACACAGCCACTCCTACGCCTATGCATAAGATCACTTCCTCCAATGTCCACGCCCTTCTCAAAAGATTTTCGTCTTGCAAAGTTACCTGGTGATCCTGTCAGTGCAGGTGCTACTTAAAAAGCATTCAGCTGTAAAAACCTTGCCTGTGATTGTGCCACGTAAAAAGCACTCAGTCCACTGTGCTGGAGTTGTAAAAATTCTGTCAAAACAGACACAGAGATCTGGTGCAGGCTTCTGCCTGGCCGGCTCCTTTCAGACCGTCCCACCCATGCCAGCATGGAAGGCGAATGTTAAATGATGATGATGATGATGATGATGATATGTGATAGGTTTGTCCACCATCACTTGACGACCGGTGTTGGTGTGTTTACATCCACACAACCTAGCAGTTCGGTAAAATACACCGATGAAATAAATACCAGACTTAACAAAATAAAATAAGTACTGGGTCAATTAATTCAACTAAAATTCCTCAAAGTAGTGCCCCGTCATGGCCACAGTCTAATAAATGAAACAAGATTAAAAAAAAAAAAATTATATATCACTAGGACTTGACAGCTTATTTATCGGAATCAATAAGCTGTCAGGTGAAATCTAAAGCTCTACTTAAAACGAATTTTAGGACAAATGTCGTTACTGTGGTATGACATTAGCGACTGGGGAGCTGACCGCTGACCGAAACCGGGAGCTAACCGCTGACTGAAACCGGGAGCTGACCGGAACTGGGAGCTGACCGGAAGAGGAAGAGGGGCCGAGGGAGCCTCAACTAGGACTTTGTGCCCTTTTGCGAGTGGGGTCGTTGCGATGGGAAGACGTGCGAGGCGATTGTTTAGGTGAGGGTGAGGCTGTTGCTATTTCTAGCATTCTTCGGGCCGGTTCAGGCACGAGAACAGACTCGTGCAGTGAAAGGAAGACGAGGAAAGCCGTTTACTACTAATTAGTCTCATATACCACAAGCTATTTCAGAACCACATGTAAAACTTCACCGCGATGGCAGCTAAGATCAGAATCGCCAGCGACATGATCAGGCCTTTTAATGGCGAGGACGATGTAGTGGCCTGGATGCGAAAGATCAGGCTTGTGGCGAGACTGCAAGGGATAAGCGATGTGGTGAGTCTTATGGCGCTATACTTGGAAGAAAAGACCCTGACCCTGTGTTTAGAGATGGATGAGGAAGAGAGGTTGAGTGCGGAAAAGATTGAGCAGAGATTGAGAAAGGCATATACAGAGAGCGAGTATACTGCCTTTGTTAAGCTAGGGACTGTTAGATGGGGCAGGGGAACGGTGGCAGTGGTCAATTCCAAAAACAATGTATCCGTGGATGGAATGCCGCGTCACGTGCTGGACCTGCGCAGGATAGTCACTTCGTTGGATGAAGTGTGCGGAGAGGGAAACGACGCACCTGGCTTGAGATCTCGACACGTAGGGCGCCCACCCGGTTGGATGGCGGACTTCGACGTGGAGTAGGGGTGGACGTGATCTTTAAGATCAGGGTGGCATGTGGTATGACGTCAGCAAATGGGGAGCTGACAGCTGACCGGAGGAGGAAGAGGGGCTGAGGGAGCCTCGATTGAGATTTCGTGCCCGTTTTCGATGGGAAGACGCGCGAGGCGATCGCCCAGGTGAGGGAGAGGTAGCTGCTATTTCTAGCGTTCTTCCGGTCGGGCCAGGCGCGAGGACAGACTCGTGCGGTGGATGGAAGACGAGGTAAGCCGTTAACTACTAATTACTCGCATACACCACAGTTACTTTTAGTACTAAGTCGCTCCACTAGTAAATGTTCCGTTGTTCTTTTTTTTAAAATGCTGTCAAACAACGAAATTACTCAGTTATTTTATTACTAACCACTTCAAATATATTCGAGTATGGTTTATGTACAGGCCTGCACAAATGTATTATAGCCGGCATGAGATGGCCGACTGGCAAGAAATCATATTCAAATCTCGCTCTACGTCCTAAAAGTCTTTCAAAACAATGCCAGACACATTGAATAATATAGTCATTGATACACCGTGTCGAGAAATAAGAGCAGGGGTGGCCACGAGTGGAGCCGTTTTAATCAGCTGTCTCCTCGAGCAGAGCTTATGTGAGACTAAACGGTATATAAACGTTAGGATTACGTAGTTATTCGAACCACTAGAAATAGCAACCAAATAACACTCGAATCATAACCCTATTGTTATCTTAAAAAGGACACGGACAAACGGTCAACAACCTTCGTGCTGAAAATTTGTTTTGCCGTACCTTTAGTTTGTTAAAGTACAATTAAACCCGTAAACAGATGAATAAACAGGACTTTCTTATCTGAGACAAACGACTGTTAAAGATTAGAGGAAATTTAAGACTTTCTAATCTGTAACAAGAACCGTAGTTTAAAAATATGTCCCGGCTTTCGAGTCTAGATATACGACTCGGGCGATTAGGCTGATGTATACAACCGTTATCTAATGGACTATAATAGTTATCTAAACATCATAGAAGAAATAATGGATTAATACACGAAAGTACGTAGTCTGGAGTTCATTCTAAGGAATATAATGCAAGGGAAGGGATACTGGTCTGTTTACATGGAGAAGATCAAACAATTCGCGTCCGGCATGTTCTGTTTTATAAGAATGTATTATCAATCAAATAAATATTGAAGTTCGACATTAGCACAAGAGTATCGACACCAGAGCAATAAAGTCAACATCGATGGGGTTTGAACGCGCAACCTAAAAGGGCGTAACTATATACCACATGATGGTGATTCAGGTACTTAACCGTTTCGATAATCCACTGACCTTGGAGATTAAATTTATAAAAGTAAGTTTTATAAGTCTAGCGATAAATTATACATATATAAGTAGCGATAAATTAAATATATTTTTCTTCTGATAAACAAAAAAAAAAAACAACAAAAACCAGAGAAAAAATACGAAAGACTAAAGAGCAGCGGTGATGCCATATATGAGTGTGTGTGTGTGTATGTATGTATATATGTTGTTATAGCAAAAATATCACCATGGAAATAAATGACTATTTACCTGTAGAGGGAACAATGCCACTTTGTTACCGACATAGCCTGATACAACAGTACTTTGGATGGTTAGAACACGCGGCATTTCGAGATCATCAAGCATTGCACAGAAGACGGCAAGGGTAAAAAAAAACCCCTCAAATAACTGTTATTGTACAACGACGGTTCGTTCGGTCGATACAAGGAGAACGGACGAATATCTTGTATTTATAAATAAGCTTTGGTGTGAATTGTTGCAGTTTAAGGTTGTAAGTCTGAAGAAGAATTAGTTGCAGTTTAAGGTTGTAAGTCTGAAGAAGAATTAGTTGCAATCCAGTAAAGGAATAATAAATGCTGCTTCAGCTCTCCGCCAACAGACGTCGTCAGAAACTGATTATTTGAATGGAAAAGGACAAGAATTTTTAAAGGAGGGGGAACTACTCTAGTGAACAAATTGCATAATCAACTTATTTGTTTAGGATTGTTAGCGGGTCTCTCTATCATATAGTCACACATATACACACCCATATATACATCCATACTTATACACATATATATTAAGTATTGAGCATATAAACAAAAGCAACAGGCTTTAAGGACATAAAAATAATCCATAAACTTTTCGAGTGGACAGAATTATCACAAGGCTGGTTACACATAAAAACAAGAAATAAAAAGAAAAAACTCAAAATTTTTTTCTCTCACTCAATCATTGGTATTTTGTATTGCAGATCGGGCGATTTGTATCTATTCGAGTTAATACAGTTGTCTCGTTACTGGCATCTTCCTGTGCCGCTATCAAAGACATATCTTGGTGGCTCAATAAATGGTGCCTTTACGGTATCGTCCCACTTGCTAGAAACTGCAGCCAACTTTTCTCAAATCACACCTTATCCTACGATAAAAAAAAAAAAAGAAAAACGTATCGGATACTGTATTTCGTTTTATAAAAATAAGAAATAAAAACGTGTATTTTTTTTTATCCTTTCGTGACTAAATGCAAAATTAGTTTGGCGTTCTACCCTTGACTTTATTTCGTATAAATTTCTCATAAATAGTTTGTGTTTTTTTTTTTTTCAT
>NC_068982.1:135168837-135170068 GCF_001194135.2 Octopus bimaculoides
AAACTTTTTTTAAAAACTTTTTTTCGAATTTATATATATATATATATCCATTTTACCGGAAGTTATGACGGAAAAATCGGATCTTATGAATTTTCCGAAAGTCTCCTCCCCACCCCAGGGTCGTCAGCGCGCACTTTTTTCATATTCGTTTTCCACCCCCCACCCAGGCTGGTTAATTTTTTTTTTTTTGTTCCCGGGTGAGGATCTATATATTGACCGGAAAGTTTTCAGAGATACGTTTTCAAGGCTGTAGATTACGATTATATTGATACTCACTCTGAATTTGCTTCTTCGTAACTCTAAAATTCGTCTACTCTTTTACTTGTTTCAGTCATTAAATTATGGCTATACTGGTGCTCGACCTTGAAGGGTTTAACCGAACAGGTCCCCTCTAACCAATAATGTCCTTAAAGCCTGTTGCTTTTGTTAATATGCTCAATGTACAAACATCTCTTGCACAGTTTTCGTCTTCCAAGTTCATTTGCTGAATACAATTGTATAAGATGTTCGCAATGGAACTGAACCCGAAACCAAGTGGTTGCAAAACGACCTTCTTAATCACACAGCTATCCCTGTACCTAAAATATCGTGGGGAACGAACACAGGATCCACCAACCCCTCAAAATTTTAGAGTCTCGCGCTCTACTGACTAAGCTAGCTGCAAATATTTTTAAATGACATTTTGCTTAAATACCTTTTCGAACGAGTTTTTCCTTTTTTACCAAAGCCTATTCCCCATAGGAGGGGGTAGCCACAACAAGACACATACCAGGCATTCCATTCATTTCCTAGCTCAAAGAGGCAAGCCCTATCCTATGCTCGGGTCAAGGCATAGAAATCAACCCCCGATATCAGCAGCGGGGCCCGATAGTATATGCTGGGTTACCCCCGCCGCATCATACTGGTTCTGTACCTCTTTGAGCAACATCAAATTCACTCATCCGTCCACAAACACTCTCCAAGCTTTCCTATCATTTATAAACTCTCTTGCCTCTCTCACTCCCAAACCTCTAACCACCACAGCTTTCCTCACTCCATCCATCCACACAAACTGAGGTCTGCCTCCGGTTCTGCTGCCTACCACTTCTGCCTTCAGCATCCTCCTTACCATCCACTCCTCATCCATCCTTTCCATGTAGCCAAACAACCTCAACATTCGTCTATCCATCCTGGTACATTGATTTTCTCACATTCCTGCTCGCTTTCGCACCTCCTCATTTCTCATTCTGTC
>NC_068982.1:135170342-135174877 GCF_001194135.2 Octopus bimaculoides
CAAGTATCTTGCTCCTCTCCCTCACTCTATAATCCCACTTCCTCACCCAACCACCCCCAACCGCCGTCACATGTGATGCCAGATACATAAAAACACTCATCTCCTCTAACATCTCACCATTTATACTCACATCCATCCTACCAGCCATTCCATCTCTCGAACATCTCATCACCTTACTCTTAGCTACATTCACTTTCAGTTTCCTCCTCTCACACACTCTTCCAAACTCTACCACCAGTCTCCTCAGTTGCTCTTCTGAATCCGCCACAATAACTGACTTACCTGCCATTTCTCTCCATTTTCTCCCACCATTTGGGTTTCCCTACCAAAGGTTCTAGCGTTCACCTCTCTCACCACACCATCCTTATATAAATTAAATAGCCACGGAGACATCACACAACCCTGTCTTACCCCACCTTCGCATCAAACCACTCACTTACTTCACCATCCACCCTTACACACGCCCTACTTTCTCTATAGAAACTCTGTACAGCTCCCAACAATTCACCATCTACTCCGAACAACCGTAACATCTGCTACATTGCATCCCTATCCACACGGTCATATGCCTTCTCTAGGTCCATAAAGGGCCTATACACTTCCCTCCCTTTTGCCAATAACTTCTCAGACATCTGCCTTACTACAAATATCTCATCTGCGCACCCCTTCCACTCCTAAAACCGCACTGCTCCTCTCCGAGTACACTCTCTTCTGGTTCCTCACCCTTACAAACAGAATTCTCCCATAGAGTTTACCAACCACATACAACAGACTTATACCCCTAAAATTTCTACTCACATTTATCGCCTTTCTCCTTGTACAGTGGCACTATGTAGGCACTGCACCAATCCTTTGGTGCCCTTCCAACCATATAACAAACATTCATAAACCTCACTAGCCATTCAGTCAATGTTACTCCTCCTTTCTTTAGGCATTCCCTCGTACACCCATCTACACCTGGCGCCTTTCGGTTTGCCATCTTCCGCGAGGATTCCCTCACCTCCTCCCTTCCAATTGCACCGTAGTTCCATTCCCCAACAACAGGCATTCTCCTCTCTCCTCCTACAGCCACTATACTTGCCTCCCTATCATCCTCCACATTTAAGAGCTCACTAAAATACTCAACCCAACTCCTTTGTACATCCTCGCTTCCTTTCAACAAATTTCCATTTACATCCTTCACTCTTCAAACATAAATCTGAAGGCAAAAATGAAAAAGCCGGGAGGGAATGTTAAATTCACAGGAATACGTGATAATAAATTTGTGTAGGGAAAATGACTCGAAATCCTCTCAACTTTTTTCATTTGTATTTAATTTTTATCGACATAATTATAATATACACTCTGAAAACATATCTCTGTAAAATGATATTTTTCTGGGTTGGGGTGGGGGAACGCATATTTTTCAAAGCATTATGAAAAAATATATTCGAGGTGGGGCACAAAACTGTAGCTGTGTCATGCTAAATAACTCTATAGGCAATGTTATTTTGCATAATACAACTACAGTTTGCAAGATACAATACAGTTTACTGCTGTGTGCTTCAAAGACATGAGTTCGTTAGCTTGTTTATACTGTCAAGTTCAGGTCCCTTGTTAATTTGGAATTAATAATTGAGGAATGTACAGTTGAAAATGTAGAAATTTTAAAGACGTCACAAAAGTTATTATTAATTCTAATGATCAAATTGACATATACATAGCTTCTGTTCGACGGTCATCAGATAACATCTGAAATCTGCCTTTTTTTTCTTTTGCATATGTATATCTTAAACTATTTCTAGTTAATTCACCGACTCCACCCTTAATTTTCTTATTTCTTTATTGCCCACAAGGGGCTAAACATAGAGGGGACAAACAAGGACAGACAAAGGGATTAAATCGATTACATGGACCCCAGTGCGTAACTGGAACTTAATTTATCGACTCCGAAAGGATGAAAGGCAAAGTCGACCTCGGCGGAATTTGAACGTAGAACGTAGCGGCAGACGAAATACCGCTCAGCATTTCGCCCGGTGTGTTAACGTTTCTGCCAGCTCGCCGCCTTAATTTTCTTTCCTTTAGAAAGATTATTATTAAGTGAGCGGACATTATTCTTAAACTGTAGAACAAAATACTTAGTGGAATTTTTTCCGGCTCTTTACGTTTTGAGTTCAAATCCCGCCGAGGTCAACTCTCTCATCCTTTCGGGGTCAATAAAATAAAATAACAGCTAAGTACTAAAGTCGATATAATTGACTGACACCCTCCTTCCAGAATGGCTAGCTTTGTGCTAAAATTTGACACAGGAAGACAATGAGTTAGCAGGGTCGTTTGCGTGCCGGACAAAATGCTTAGCGACATTTCTTCTGGTTTTACGTTATGAGTTCAAACTCCACCGAAGCCGATTTTGCCTTTAATCCTCCCAGGGAACGATAAAATAAATACCAGTTGGACACTGGAGTCGATGTGATCGACTTACCGCAAAATTCCTGCAAATTTGTATCATGATTTGAAACCATTACTAAAAAGATTCGTACCATTTAAAATGGTCCTCAGGCCACAATTTGCCCATGACATCTATAGAGAATGGTATTTCTGGTGCGAAATTCTTAACCATTCGGCAACACTGATTGGTTGCAACAACTCAATACGACAATTGTTGTTTAATCCTGTATCAGCTGCTAATCTTCTAAACCTATGACTAAAAACATTCCAGCCATGACCCTCCTATCTTTTTTTCGGACACTTTGTACCCTAGACTGCATAATTGAATCGTATTTTATGTTAAGACTGTGGATAAGGTGGTGAGTTGGCAGAATTGTTGGCATGCTGGGCAAAATTCTTAGCGGCATTTCGTCTATCTTTATGTTCTGAGTTCAAATTCTGACGAGGTCGACTTTGCCTTTCATCTTTTCGTAATCGATAAATTAAGTACCAGTGGAACACTGGAGTCGATGAAATCGACTATCCCCCTTCAAATCGTGTGGTACCCATTTGTCGAGCTTTTCTGATTTTCCAATCGCATGCAAATAGTTGCAGGCAGTCTTCTGACTAAGTTGAAGTTCTTTTGCAAGTTCTCGAGTGGTTTTACGTCGATTTTTCTCAATGACAGTCTTTAATTGACCGTCATCGATGACAGATGGGCGTCCACTACGCTCACGATCTTCAAGGTTCAGGGTCTCCACTGCGAAATCGTTTAATGCATTTTCGAGCTGACCACTCACTAGTCATTTCCTCACCAAACATTTTGTTGATATCGCGAGCAGTTCCAGCTGCTTTACATCCTTTGTAGAAGTTAAATAGCAAAATTGCTCGAATATCGCGCTTTGACAGTTCCATTTCAGATGATTGTAACAACGGTGATAAAAATATCAATGTTAATTTATTGATGCAATTGGGCAAGTGCAAGTCTGTATTATCAGACAATTGCAAAAAATGTATTAAAAAAAATTTAAAACTGCAAAAATCCGGTACAAATTCTTCATTGATCAAAACGTTGGTTACTTTTTACTCAACTAGATACATATTTGTAAATTAGTATCAAAATACATCACCTTCAGTTACCGACGTAGACAGCCAGGTCGTTAACATTTTTTCTTCTTTTATTTTCACAGTTATGTCCCTTCGGAGTATAATTTTACAGAATCGTTTGCCCATCGAATAAAACGCGCAGTGGTATTTCATCCGTCTTCACGTTCTGAATTCAAATTCCACCGAGGTCGATTTTGTCTTTCATCCTTTCGGGGTCGATAAACTAATCAGAATACAACAAAACCCAAGTAGCTTAATGGACAGAGACAAACCTACAACAGTAACATAGTATATAGGATTTATTTACCATAATTTAATATCATTGTCACCAGATTTAGTAACATGGATCAAATACTTCTGACAATATCAACAACAGGGTAACATTCTGCATACTAAATACACTCACGATTGTGTCCCATATAGCTTGAGAAACTTGTGTTTATATATCCTTGCAATTAGTAGACAAAACTTATTCTGAAGATGAGAACCTACAACAAGAACGAAATGTGTTTTAAAAATACTAAGGGACATAACTCTAACATCTTTAACGGCGATGCAGCTGGTTATTGACTTGGTGGTTATTTTGAGAAGATACAAGGTCAGTTTATGGTTGATGGGAGAGGTGCGCCGGCAATTGCGTCGATTTCTGAAATTAACGCTAGAGTGGTGGGCAGCAAAGTAAACACCACGATGATGTAAATTCACATAATACACGACCGAAACTAAATACTATAATGTATTTAAAATTTGGAGCGCTATCGTTTCTGTTCCTTCACTACTTACCATTTCAATAAGGTCAACGGCATGGTGAAGTAGGAAGAGATGCTTACCACCACATCATCCTATCGGTCGAATTTGAGAAGGAGTTCTCAAATTTCCTCTAACTTATCAAATTTGTTAATTAATTAAGAAAAGCAGCATGAATTAACAGATGGGGTGCTAAAAGTGTCTTTTGGCCGTCCCGCAAGAAAAATCCTTTTTCTAAGTTAAAGGGTGAAATAGAGAATGTCGAGCTAAAAATG
>NC_068982.1:135175020-135176137 GCF_001194135.2 Octopus bimaculoides
CGACCAGAAGTATGAAAAGGTAGAGCCGACTTAAACCCGATTTGAACTCAAAACTTTAAAAGTAGTAATTATGCGTAGCGCATTATATTTCTATTTCAATTTCAGCCGTTTAGTCAGAAGAGAGATAACAGAGTCCATATTCCTTTGGATGACTGATTGAATGAATATTTTCGTCTTCATGCACACAGAGGCCTCGAGCACAACCCCCATGTCTGAGAGGCCTCGAGCACAACCCCCATGTCTGAGAGGCCTCGAGCACAACCCCCATTCCTACTCACACATACTCGAGCACAAGCCCATTTCCTACTCACACACATGCTGCACCTGTGTATTCCACCAGGGTCCCCTCTGTTCAGTGCTTAATGTTATGGCTTCATCAAATGCTTAGCTCAGCAGCATTACGTTCCGGGTTCAAATTCCGCCAAGGTCGACTTTGCCTTTCATTCTTTCGGGGTTGATGAAATAAGTACCAGTTATGCACTGGGCTCGATGTAATCGACTAACCCTCCTCCAACTTTTCAGGCCTTGTGCCTACAATCTTTGTCGTTGTCACTGCTCGTCTGTTTTCCGTCCATTCGACGCCTATAACTTTTGGTACGATCAACGGAAGAAATTATACTCAAATCGGGATCCTGTTTCGAATGCTTGCAGCAAAACTCCGTTAAAAGAACCCAAGGCCACGTCAGAAGCTGCCAAATAAACAAATACCACATTCCCACCAAAATATTAGTAGGTTGTTAGTATGTTATTTTTCTCACATTGAAATATTTTTATCAGTCAACACCAGGATTGATGTAGTCATGATGTGATGACGTATTCATGGCTGTTGAGAATAACAGATGGTGGCGATGATGATGATGTTGGTTGCAGTGGTGAAGATTAATGTGTTGGTGGTGGTTGTGGTTGCAAATGTGCATCTGACTGTGAATTGGTATTTTCTCTTGCCAGGAATTAGGGACATAAAATGGCATTAAGGTTATCCAGTGACAGCCACAAGGAATAATAACCACTAGAACAGTAATTCCCAACATTTTCACTACCAAGGACCATCGTTATTTAAATGTTTTTCCAAGGACCCTTTATCTCTCTCTCTCTCTCTCTCTCTCTCTCTCTCTAT
>NC_068982.1:135180332-135180670 GCF_001194135.2 Octopus bimaculoides
TGTATATATATATATATATATATATATATGTATGTATGTATGTGTGTGTACATATATGTGTATACATATGTATATGTGTGTGTGTATATATATATATATCAAAGCAGACAGCAAGGATATCCAGAGGTAATGCAGTACGATCGTTTCACCCAACTCCATTTAATTGGACAATGCAACCATTACATCAATTTAAATGCAGAGCAATCCTCAGCTGCACAAAGACATAGAATTTAATTAAATTAAAACATATGGACTCATTAGTATAATTTTACCTAAAATCTCCAAGAAGTTAAGGAGATAGACAAAGAACATGCTGCCTTCGCTTCCACTTAGAAGCT
>NC_068982.1:135182041-135186942 GCF_001194135.2 Octopus bimaculoides
TATATATATATATATATATATATATGAAATTTTGAATTTAGTTGACGGACCCCTAGTACTACGTTTGCAGACCACACGCTGGAAAGCACTGGCACTAGGACATCCATCTATCCATCCATACATACATTCATTCATACATGTTTACATACATACATACATGCATGCATGCATACATTCATACATACATACATGCATACATTCATTCATACATGCATGCATACATTCATTCATACATGCTTACATGCATACATACATGGTGATTGCTTCATTTTGCAGATGATTGCTGTCTCCCCATCAACCATCATCAGCTCCAAACGTCCGTCCATCACCCCTTAGGTGACTTTTAAGTCCAGCATTAGATTGGCACGGTCTGCAGCAAACGTGACAGATAAAACATGTGCCCTCTATTGGATTTATTGGGTCAACTTCTGGGCTGTTATCTTTATGTACCTTCATATGCCTTTTAAGACCAGGTATTGATTTGCTAATCTTTTTGCACACTAAACTTGTTGTCTCACCCAGCATTAGAGGGATAGAGCTGCATGTAGTTGGCTTGTTATGTGATTTTAAACGAGAGATGTACCCAGATTTAGAGAGCAGTAAACGACCACACACGTCACAAATCCAGCTCACTATGTTCGCTTCGATGTTCATACTCAGGCCCTTTCGAAGCTGGCGTTTAAATTTTTCTTAATCAACGCGTCTTTCTTCAAACATTCTGCAGCCTTCCTTTACGTATCCTCTCAATTTACTCCTCTTTAAAGCAATCACTTCCCAGTTCTGATCTGGGAGGATCAGATCTTTAAAGCTGAAGATCTTTACTTCCTGTTAAGGGCTATATCTCGTTCTTCCTCCGAAGATAGAATGCGTCACAACTGGCTGACGCTCGTTTGTAGAGAAATGCAGCATCTGTACATATGTTCTCGAAACAGCTGTAAGTCACTATCTGCTCACCTTCTGCCTTTCTCTTTCTTCTCATCCATCTTTCGATTTTACGTACGATAACCAGTTTTACCTAATATCAATAATTCGAACATACCGGGTAGCTGTTGCGTGAGAATATTAGCATATACCATGACCATTCAGAATATTCTTCAGTTTATCTTTTATCGATCTCTTGTGATCCACACTCCTGTAACAATTCAACTTTCACGTTTAAGTACATGTCATAATCTAACACCCTGCTGTTTTTCGTATGTATGCGCTAGCAACGAACATTTCGATGTAGTTGCTTGTCAGGTTTTCTAGATGCTATATAGTTCTCAAATCACATTCTACTGTCTTGTGCTTGTTAATATGTGTGATGCATCGAGTGACATTTGTAGAATGTAGATAGACGTCTTATAAATAGCAGTCAAATCTCCCTCATTTTGCATGCAACCAACCTTCGTCGAACAGAACACCTAGGATAATATAGTTTGGGTTCCCAGGACTTCAGGAAATGATGGGTGATGCTGTTTTTTGCTTCATTTTCTAGCGTTACTGCATTTTGGTCCACTTTCTTCGTCAGTTGTTTCTCTGACTTGGCCACATCATGATGAGCTCCCCGTTTATTTTTAATTGATTTCTTTATACTGTTTCAGCCATTGGACTGCAACCATGTTGGGACATCACTTTGAACAAATCGATCGCCGCGCTAATTTTAAAAGCTGGCACTTATTTTGTCATAGTGTAATTGCCGAAATGTTAAGTCACGGAGATATAAACAAACCAGCACCGGGCGTTACGTGTTGAGGAGGAGGTGAACAAAGACACACACACACGTATACGACAGTTTTCCACACAGTTTCTGTCCACCAAATTTGACCGAGAGCTATAATAGAAAACCTCTTGCCGCGCAGAAGGACTGAACTCGAAACCACGGGCTTACAAAGAGAACTTCTTAACCATACAGCCATGTTCCTAAATTCGCTTACTGCTATTTTCCTTTGTCGTTTACTCAATATTTCTTCTGTTATATTAACACTTGTATCGTCCCTTTGTGTTCATTCAAGTCGAAAGTGACTGCACTTGTTTGCATACGATAGAAAATAAAGAACTCCTGTTCTATTTTTAACGGAAGTCTGAATGATCGCAACTTTTCAATAGCTTTTGAGATATCACTTATGCATGCAGCATGAATGAAATCAACGTTTTCAAGTAATTTAACACACACTCTCTCTCACTCTTTCTCTTTATTGAGCAAACATTCTCTCTATTGTGTATTTCTCCATCGAGCTGTCTTTCAAAATACTTCAGTGAACTTTTAGCGTGGGAATTCGCTAATAAAACGTGAACACTTTAAAAACTGGACTGAATTATTAATCCAGTAACCATGAAATAATACTCCTGTGCAGTAAAAGACAATAACACTCATTCTGTGTGAAAAGCTTCATGTTCAAAGTTTTATTCCCACATGTGATAAATGAACACGTACAGTGAGTATACAATGTTGAATAAAGATTTCTGGTAAGAAGAAAGGTTTTTGAACAACTTGCCATGTTCCATGATGACTTTGAGGAAATAGAAATAAATCAAGCGGCCAGCTGGCAGAAACGTTAGCGCGCCGGGCGAAATGCTTAGCGGTATTTCGTCTGCCGTTACGTTCTGAGTTCAAATTCCGCCGAGGTCGACTTTGCCTTTCATCCTTTCGGGGTCGATAAATTAAGTACCAGTTACGCACTGGGTCGATGTAATCGACTTAATCTCTTTGTCTGTCCCCTCTATGTTTAGCCCCTTGTGGGCAATAAAGAAATAAGAAATAAATCAAGCTTCGAGATTTACTTTCCACAGGCACTAGACGTAGAATACCATGATGATCAATTGGTAGGAAATCAGATATTGAGCTCATGTGCCTGGCTCTCTTTAGGTCACGGTGGACCCCTGTCATATCTCGAAGAAGCAGTAGAGAAGAGATACTAATTTGAGCGGGAATGCCGCTTAAATAGGCGATGTGCTTCTAGCGACCCCTGCGTATTATTTTGAAGTTATGCGTAGTACATTAGCAAAAGAGAAGTTAAACATGTTCGCCTAGAATTTTCTGGAATCTTCTAGAATGTGCGACCAGGAGAAATAACTGTCATTGATTCCCAACGAATATTTTGTGGGCATGCGAATCTGTTTCAATTAGTGTTGCCCACACACTCATTTTCACTGGGTTATAACAATATAAAATGCATAGATATTTCACACATGTTCTCTGTACGTAACAAAACTATGAAATGTATTTTTCTAGTTTTGCACTAATTCTCAGCTAAACGATCAACAATAAAATATTAACCACTCAGGATTTAGACTGGGAAAATTATAGTGATACTATTTCGTTTTCTTTGTTTGTTCTAACCTAACTCGAACATGAATTAAATTATATACCAGCGAGCCTAACACAGTCCTAGCACAACAATTTCTAAAGGACATGTAAGACCTCGTATAAATGCTAAAGTAAATTTACAGCAAGTTAAATTTCTAAGGGATAAAAGATGTCTCCCAACAATGGCTAAGTTAGCCAACTACAGTATTCGAGTTTATTTAAGTTATACATATTTCGTCTTTTGATTTTCTGTAAATTTCATATGCGTGTGTTATTTCTTTACTACCCACAAGGGGTTACACACAGAGGGGACAAACAGATTAAGTCGATTACATCGACCCCAGTGCGTGACTGGTACTTATTTAATCGACCTCCGAAAGGATGAAAGGCAAAGTCGACCTCGGCGGAATTTGAACTCAGAACGTAGCGGTAGACGAAATACCGCTAAGCAATTCGCCTGGTGTGCTACCGTTTCTGCCATCGCCGCCTTGCTCTGTGTGTGTGTGTGTGAGTGTGTGTGTGTGTGTGTGTGTGTGTGTGTGTGTGTGTGTGTGTGTGTGTGTGTGTGTGTGTGTGTGTAACGTTATGGTTAAGGTGGAATCAGTGGTCATTAGTGTAACGGTTGTTGTTGTTGCAGATGTGCAAGATGGAAGAAAAGCGATCGAAGTTGTAAAGAAATATTTATTTACCGTTACTTTGTATAATGTCATGCCTCGACGAGCAGGTGTGAGTATCATATAAAAACAATAGTTATCTTTTCTTATATGTTGTTGTTGGTTATGTTTGGTCAACTGCTAGCTGCCTAACTAGGAATTAGAGGAAGATAGAGTGAATGTTAAGTGTAGGAGGTAGATAAAATGATATCTTCATTGTGCCTCACATCTAAACAGCAGTGGTGTTGTGATAAGACACTGTATCATAGATGAACATTCTCACTGTAAGCCTTCTCTCAGTTGAATTATCTTACTAACTGGATTCTGGCTGTGGTCGTCTCTGCGTCATCACCTTTTTGCCAACTCACTTTTTCCTACGGTGTTTTAGTATTTATTGTTGAGAATAATAGATTTCGTTGGCGGTCTGTTATCTCTTTTCTAACTTTTGGTGAAATAGAAGAGGTTAGAAGGGTCAAGTGGCAAAGACATTAATCCGCTTAGCGAAGGCATCTGATAAATGTAACTGCTGTCACTCACAGAAAAACTATTGTTTTACTGTGAGAAAAGTAGTAGGAACTGTTAAGTGAAATTTGACGATCAAGGATCGAATCCACGCCATGCCTGCATGAAGCTACTACATATAAATGCGCATGCGTAGTCTTACGCATGCGTAAAATTAAACAAGCAAGCGTCTCCCGCTCAATTCATACTCTTTCTCGCTGGCCAGCGATTGAGCAAGGACGTGTGTTTAAAGCTGTCTCTACATCTTTCGGTCTTATACTCGACAGCTCGTTATTCTCACCTCTAAAGATGTATAACTAAAAGATATGTATGTTTACCAAGTAAATAAATGTTGTTTAGTCTGGAGTTCAGCGTTCCGTCTATTTCTTCAATTTTATAGTAGAAAGTCAGGTATACAATCTAAAGATGTATAACCCACTTTCTACTAAAGTGGTGAC
>NC_068982.1:135187299-135187683 GCF_001194135.2 Octopus bimaculoides
TTTATGTTTGTATATGTCGCATTTCACACTCTCACATTACACATACATCTTTTATGCCACACAATAACTCTTGTTATTCATTTCGCACGGTCGTTCTTTCATCTTGGGTTAAGAAAATTTTTCTTCGAGGTTTTCGCTAATGGTCGTACAGAAATTGTGTCTGTCGATCGTTCTGTAAAAGCGTACCTTTTCAAACAGTCATCACCAAACAGCCTTTTCGCCACCAGTGTCGTGCGCCAACCAAGATTACCACCGTGACGACAACAATTACTACTATCAATTACAAGCATTCCCCTCGACGTCGCCAAGTTTCAACTGAATCATTACCACCACACATACAGAACACAGCTATAGCAGTTCCTGCGCCGACGTCTTCATCAATGT
>NC_068982.1:135187870-135188932 GCF_001194135.2 Octopus bimaculoides
AACTAAAGATATGTATGTTTTACCAAGTAAATAAATGTTGTTTAAGTTGTTTAGTCTGGAGTTCAGCGTTCCGTCTATTTCTTCAATTTTATAGTAGAAAGTCAGGTATACAATCTAAAGATGTATAACCCACTTTCTACTAAAAATGTATATATATTCAATGTCGACCTCACTCGGGAAGACACATAGCCCGGGTTGGTGACAATGTTAATGATGTAATTATAAATTTCGTGGCATACAGCAAAGCGTTCCGTGTGAGTTTATCTCACTGTGAATAGTTTAGATAAAAGCTATTGCTACATTTATAATATGTAAAACAGCTTTTGATATGTGCTCACATGTGTGTATGAGAGCGTGTGTCTAGTCACACGAACTTGTTAGTTCTTAATGTAGCCTAAATCCGTAAAAGTACTATAATATGCATTTGCATATCCAACAGACTAAAGAAGTTCATGGAGCTCGCGTTAATATATGAATCTAATATTCACAACGTCTCTTTCGATTTATTGTTTTCAAATTTTGGCACAAGGTCAGCAGATTTAGAGCAGGGGCTAAGTCGATTAAACCGACCCCTGTGCTCAACTCGTACTTATTTTATTGACCCCAAAAAGATAAAAGGTAACGGACGAAATATCTCTAAGCATTTCGCCCAGCGCACTAACAATTCTACCAGTTCGCCGTATTCTCTTTCGATTTATGGATCTTGTTCAAAACGGGGGCACCAGTTTTCATTAATGTTTTATGTAGTGTTTTTGGTACCGAAAGACTTTCAAACTTCGTATACTTATCTATTTTGTGTTATAGAACAGAAAAAAATTTTGTATTCGGATTTATTTCATGTAAAAAATTGTCTTATTTCGATAATTTCAACCAATCACTGACAAGTATTCAGCTGTTTACAAGTTACTCCTTTGGCACTTTAAGCGGTGTAAAGCGTATTTAATCTCCATTACTTCTGACATTTTGCAGAGGCAACACACGTGTGTTCGTTTTCCCTAACCCTAACCCTAATTGACTTGCTCCTTCCCTAAAAAACCATGCCTTGTGCCTATAATAGAAAGG
>NC_068982.1:135189394-135190245 GCF_001194135.2 Octopus bimaculoides
GAACAGCCTGCTCGTGAAATTAACGTTCAAGTGGCTGAGCACTCCACAGACACGTGTACCCTTAACGTAGTTCTCGGGGATATTCAGCGTGACAGTGTGACAAGGCTGACCCTTTGAATTACAGGCACAGCAGAAACAGGAAGTAAGAGTGAGAGAAAGTTGTGGTGAAAGAGTACAGCAGGGTTCACCACCATACCCTGCCGGAGCCTCGTGGAGCTTTAGGTGTTTTCGCTCAATAAACACTCAGAACGCCCGGTCTGGGAATCGAAACCGCGAGTCCGCTAACCATTGGGCCATTGCGCCTCCACACAATATACAGTAACAGTAAGTGATACATGTTATTTATGCTGCATACACCTTCTTCTTGATTTGTGACCCAATAACGAGTAACTCAAACTTTTCTTCAGTTCACTTAGGACACTGATATACCATATCTCTGAATGCTATACCTTGTATACTGTCAAGCAAGCCTTGGTTTTATGCTATCGTCATTTCCTCTTATAGTAAACTAGCAGAAATACCCGGCTTTGCCCGGGTTAAAGAGAATAATGAAATCTAAAAACGCCGTCTAGACTACGCAACCCTCAACTGTTAGTAGCTACGATACCATATTTCTACATTAATAACTCTCCAATCCATGCCAGCATGGAACATAGACATTAAGTGGAATGCCAGTCTCTCATCTAGGAGGGCCTTGAAATCAATGTTACCAACTGGGGACTACGTGTGTCGTAGTGATAATAAAAAGACCCAAAGGAGGTCTGCAACGAAATAATTTTACTCAACACTTTGCAAGTGAATCAGTGGAGGCAAAGATGCGTCTCATTTACTTGACAATTTATGCACCACAT
>NC_068982.1:135190756-135193172 GCF_001194135.2 Octopus bimaculoides
GTATCGAAATGTGATTGTTTCAGTTAGTGGAATAACGTGTACATATACATCTATATGTATACATATACATCTCTCTTTCTCTGTCTCTCTGAAATTATCTGTCATTACAGTATCGAAATGTGATTGTTTCAGTTAGTAGAATAGTTTCATTTTTAAAGTGAAAGTATTTGACATGAGTGGTTTTGTTTCACTTTTGACACGTAATACTTAAATAGTGGAGGAGATATTATGTTGCCGTGGGCTCGAACTCTGCAAGAAGTTAAAATTTTTTTGACTAAAACACAACTGGAACCCTAAGTAAGGCATCTGTAAAATTTGAATGAAATTGGTTGCGTAGTTCTCGAGTTTTAGGGATTCACACAGACAGACACACATTCTCATTTTTATATATAGAGATTACTATGGTCTATTAAACCTTCTGAACGTCGTCTATTATTGCATTACAAGGTATTATACTATCGCTGTTATAAAAAGTCAGGTGTTATTTTAGTGCTTATTCACTAAAAATAAAGTCTACCGATATTTACAGCGATACGTAGATGGGGTATTACAAGGATGGCAATTACTTCTTGAGAGGGAGAAAGATGGCTCGATGTTAACAGTGTCATTGTATCTTTATGTTTTATCTTTTACTAGTTTCAGTCATTGGACTGCAACCATGCTGGGGCACCGCCTTGAAAGGTTTTAGCGGAACAAATCAAACACGATGATTACGTTCTATTTTTTTTTTTACTTGTATATAGATTGATACTTATTCTATTGACCTTTGTGACTGAACTGCTGAGTTACGTGGACGTAAACAAACCACCGCCAGTTCTCAAGCGGTGGCATGATGTGAATGTATGACAAATAACACAAAAAGAAAATACACACACAACGAGATCCCATCCAGTTTCCGTCTACTAAATTCCCTCGCAAGGCATTAATCGATCTCGTGCTAAAGTAGAAGACGCTTGCCCATGTACCGGTGGTGGGATTGAACCTGAAACTACGTGGTTGCAAAGCGAGCTTCTTAACCACGCAGCCATACCTATAGAGAAAAATATGCAAGCCGATAATCGCAGCTTCTTCGGATTGAAGTAGAACAATTAAAGATGTAGGAGATAATACTTCACCTGTCTTGACCCATCCACTCTCATTGGATCTTTTTCTGTTTGGCTGCCATGGTCAATTTCTGTTCGAATTGATTTCATATTCAGATACACTTTTAAAGGCTAATCAATGCTATGAAAATCATTTTCGCCATAAATCAATAAATAAAGAGTTATTAGCTGTTAAAGTTTGAAAATTTTGGGTAATTTAAGCCAATCGTAAGCCACAGACACATTCAAGCGGAACATGAGAACTCATTTGTTTGCGAGAAAGCACCTGTTGACAAATATATGGAAACTACTTGTAGACGCTGTGTTCTACTGTTTTACTTACCTGGTAATTTTATCGATCTCTTTGATTTTGTTTTTAGATAACCAGCAATTCAGCTTGGAAAACTACATTAAGTCACCAAATTTTAAAATTTTCGCCCTTAATCTCTCTATATTAATAAACGATAGAAATGGTTGGTTTGTTGGTTGATTTTTTCCAGTCACGCTTTACATCGTAAAGTATTTTTTAATACTCTCAAAAGACTGAAGATTTGTCTTGGCAAAGCTGTGGAACAAGATCGGTTAAATACTTTGGCTCTGATTTGTAATGATCGGATGTACGATAATGCATTTCTATATGAAGGTGTTTCAAAGATTATCAGTATATTTAGCCGTGAGAAGAACAACCTAAGTCCCTGTTTAAACTATTCTGGGATCTATTCAGTTTGGCTGCCAGCATCAATTCTGTTCGAATTGATTTCATATTCAGTGTAATGATACACTTTTATAGGCTAACTAGCAGTATAACCTGACCTTATCCGGGTGTGACTTATTATGCCATCTACGATAAGTCTTGCTAGCTGAAAATCAACTAAAAAAGAAAGCCTTACAACGAAAAAACCCTTATGATGTAAATATGTTCATAATTCAAAAGACGATGAAATTAAGATGGAAAGTCTGAAGGCTGTTTTGTATAACGTTATTAAGTGTACGTAAATTTCATCCGTCTAATTGGCTATACAAATGCTTGGGCAAAGCAACTTTTTGCGCTGCCTTGATTATACATAGCAGGGTAATTCCTTTTCGTAGGAGGTAGGACGGCAATTTCTGATGAAGCAATTGCTGGTGATCTGTTGCTACACAGTTCTGCCAGAATTCTATCAGATTGGGCAGTAGATGATGATGCACAGTTTTGCATTATGTTCAAAGTAACTTCTGGAATGTGGTGAATTGCTGCAGTCTGTTGCTGTCTTTTTAAACCGGTTGCTTTCTTTCCCCAACAAGCTCTCTTGTTTGGAGGTATAATCTATGTACATATTAAACAGAACAACAAA
>NC_068982.1:135194113-135196835 GCF_001194135.2 Octopus bimaculoides
TTATGAAAAATAGGTAAAGAACACTGAGATGAAAGTTTAATCTATGACGTTGTATGTATCACTTTCTCTCTCTCTCTCCCTCCTCCTCTTTAACTCTTACTCTCTATATTTTTATGTTGAGCGCGTGTGTAAGAATGGCGTTCCAGGTAGAAGGGATGAAATATAAAAGTTGCTAGAAACAACAGCCAAATCTCCCTTAAATCACACAAAGTAAACGGAATTTTTAAAATTTAATTACTGCACTGGAAAGTTCACATCGAGAAAATTCCATTGATGTAAAATTTTTTACGAAAAAGTGGAAAATGTGGATTTCTATAAACATTCAAAAAGGCTTCACACAGACACACAACTTCAGATTTATATATTAAGATGAATGACTTGAAAATCATTTTCGCTATAAATCAATAAATAAAGAGTTATTTAGCAATTAAAATTTGAAAATTTTCGGTAATTTTAACCAATCGTAAGTCACAGACACATTCATGCCTGTTTTCATAATAACAAGCGGAACATGAGAACTTTTTTGTTTGCGAGAAAACACGTGTTAACAAATATATTGAAACCACTTGTTTTACCTATCTGTTGACAACTGAGCAGGTGAATTTATGAACTGGTCAACAAAATGCTTATTTTTTAAAAATATTTAATTTGTAATGTGCCATTTTGTTTTAGATAAATCTTTTAAGTTCGTGCTATCGCACTAAATGCATATTGAATGCTTAAAACTACAAAATATGTGTTGCTTACTCATTTTTTTTTGTCATTGAGGTAGTTGTGAGGTGTACTAAAAATAACGTTTACTCTTCCTTGGCAACACGTGCTCTTTTCAGGATGTTGAAAAAATGTGCATCCACGCACATAATGACAACTTTCAAATCCTGTTTCCTGACTGGATGAAAATGATCAAACTTTAAACCTCTAACTCTTTAAAAACATTTATCTGGAAAAAGTAAAATAACTCCAGTAATTCAGCTTGGAAAAGTATATTAATGTGCCAAATTTCAAAATTTTCGATACACTTAATTTTTGAAATGCTGGCAACCAATCAAATAGATCCCTTTTCTGATATGACACTAAAGTCATTTAGTGCTGTTTATGCCTGTTCTTTTCTCTTTGTTGTAATCTTCTGGATACGTTGAGTATACAAAGGTCAGCCAAATCCAGTTCCTTGGTTCTCGTTGTTGTCTCTCTGCCGGCCACTCTCATAATAAACAAAATATAGCTGATACTTTAAACTGAATTAAACTTTTAAGTGCTGTTTTAAAACGTGGAAAATAAGATAACCTGGTTCTAAAAGTAATATTAATTTATTTAGTAATGTAATATTAACGTTTTTACATATGTAATATGAATTAATTGAACTGAAAAACATACATAATCGTGCATATGATAATCTAAAGCTTACACTGAGTAAAACAGAAATAATATTTTAATTACATGATAATTGTTTATAGTTATTACAGGCAGAACAAGTATTAAAAAGTGAGAAAACCGATCATGGAATCAAATGACAGAGTTCCGTGGAGAGCCTAAGATCGTTCTGTCTTGGAGTTCAATATCTCAGTTTTTATATAACTCTTAGCAAAGTTTCTAGAACCTGCGGCATAACTATTTGGCCGGAATTTTCACACAACTTTTCTTCAAGTACACTGCTTTATTAGTTAGATATCAGACGATATTGATTTGTCGAACTATGTTCACGCAGGCGTTTATGCCATTCATGGCAGTACAGTTAATTTCTCAAGGATATTCTTATATTTTATTGAAATACAGTTAGGCCGTAGTTCTAAGCTAAGAATCTGAGCGAGGTGGTTCGAAACTAGTTAGAAGTCTTGCTACAATAGTCACCTCTCACACATTTTTCTTGACTGAATAGTATCACTGGTTTCTGACCCCATACTAGTGGATACACAAGAATCCTAACTTTACAGAATAACCTTGACAATATATATTGCTAATGCTCCTGTTGACTGCAAAAACAACAACAAAAAATGATAAAGATAAAGGAAAAGAAAAAATGTAAATCTTATCTCCCAAACTATTGACCTCCAACGATTATGTCAATCGCTTCTAAAACAGCTGAACACATCGCTGCAAGCAACAACAGGATCCTCAAAGATGTTAAAATATGTTCGTTTAATTTCAGCATAGCTTGGTTAAGCTGTTAGAGCGTCGGGCACACATTAATGAAGTGATAAGTTCGAATCCCCGACCGGGCTGTGTGTTGTTCTTGAGCAACGCACTTTATTTCATGTTACTCCAGTTCATTCAGCCGAACGACTTCCGCCCGTCCCCGACCCATTTTCTCCCAAATTTGTTTATTAAATTTTTTTTTTTTGCCAAAAACCCCCGTTTTCGGATACGGAGGTTCCGGAAAATTGCCAAAAATCGGCACTGTTAAATTCACCCCCACCACCAATTCTTCAATTTTTACTTTTTTCCTCAACACTAACCCTAACCCTAACTCTAACTCTAACCCTAACCCTAATCCTAAAATCCTAACCCTAAAACCGTAACCGTAAATACAGAAATGTTTCGAAATTTTTGTCCGAATCATAATGTCCTTATTTTTCCGCATATTTAGAAAAATAAATTCTTTAAAAAAAATTTTATCAAGATTTTTGGAAATTTTTTTCAGAATCATAATCTCCGTATTTTTCGGCATATTTAAAAAAAAACAAACAAAATTCTGAAAAAAGTCAAAAATGAAGGAAATGGGAGG
>NC_068982.1:135196882-135201302 GCF_001194135.2 Octopus bimaculoides
GTGTGTGGTAATTTAGAAATGTCGATTTTTGCCAATTTTTTTTTCAGATTCGTATTCCCCGTAGCCGAAAAGGTGGGTTTGTGTCCAAAAAAAAAAAAAAAAAATTAAGAAAGAGTATCTTTTTTGGTGGGGGATGGGCGGAAGTCTTGCCAGGAGATGTGATTACCTGGATCCGTAAGATCAAGGTGGTGGCCAGACTACAAGGCATCAATGATGTAGCAGGTCTCATGGCCCTGTATCTGGAGGGAAGCGCGTTGATGCTGAACCTCGAGATGGATGAGGAAGACCAATTGGGCTCGGCGTAGATCGAGCAGCGCTTCAAGGAAGCCTATACGGAAGGAATGTACGCCGCGTTTGTTAAGCTGGGAACGGTCAGGTGGGCAGGGGAACAGTCGACGAGTATGCTGCAGAGGTTCGGAGACTGGTCACGCTATCTGGTTTTACCGGAGGGGGCCTTGAGAAGGTGGCAAGATTGGCCTTCGCAAATGGCTTTCCCGACGACAAATGACGACATAAAACATCGGGCAGAAGGCAGTGGCAATGGCAGTTGGGGAAGCCTGCGACGGAATGCGACAATCAGTAAAGAATGAGGAGAAAAAAAACTTCCGTTGAGTGACAGAGACCGTTCATGGGTCGGTGTTTCAAGTGTTAGGGACCACACATGACAAAAGACTACGAGAAGACGAAGCCTGAATCCGTTTGCTACCAGTACAGGCAGACTGGGCATATCTCTCGAAACTGCATCCAAGGAAAAGGCCATAGGAAAGTTTCTACTTCTCAAACTTCCCTCGCGTGCAATTAGAGGCGTTCGTGCAGCCGTTGCTCGTAGCTGAAGTCTTGGTTGGGCGAAAGGCGTTCAAAGCCCTCGTGTATACGGGCTGAGCGACGTCTCTCGTGACCCCGAGGTTGATAAAAAATGGCGGGGACAAGTAGTGTTCGGGCGGTCGACGGCAGTGAAATTGGATGTAAGGGTAGCAGTGAAGTGGAGATAGTAGTGCGGGGAACAACGCTGAGGTTGCGGGCGATTGTGATCGACCATGTGATAGACGGAACTGACATGGTGATGGACATGAACAGAATCAACCGCATTGGGGGTGTCAGTGTCAGGAGAGACGTGGCTTCGTTTGGTGGTGCAGGGGCGTCTGCAACATGAGAGAAGGAAGAGCTCCGCGGGGGATTGTACTGCTTACACCACCGAGAACAAAGATTTTCGGGTGGTGTTCGACGGTCAGCGGTTGATGGTAGTGGCAATAGAAAGGGGAACACCCGATGCTGAAGAACTGGCTGAGCTGCTACCAGCATACCCTGAAAGAACATTCCAGGACTGAGTTTTGAAGGAGAGATAGAAAGGTGGATTAAGAAGGGTGTCCTTATCCCGTGGAAGTGGGAGGTAATGAATGGAGTGCTACCACTAATGGCAGTGGGAGTAGCCAACAAAGGGCAAAGTCAGGCCGGTACTGGACGTTCGAGAGATGATTGGCCCTGTATCGTGCCACACGGGCGGCGAGGCGACTGACGTCTGCGGTGAGACACTGCGCGAATGGAGACAGATGACGAGGGCGGCGACGATTGTCGACTTGAAGCCGGCATATCTACAGCGCCATGTGAGCGAGAAACTGTAGAAGTATCATCTTATTTCTTTATTGCCCACAAGGGGTTAAACATAGAGGGGACAAACAAGGACAGAGAAAGGGATCAAGTCGATTACATCGACCCCAGTGCATAACTGGTACTTAATTTATCGACCCCGAAAGGATGAAAGGCAAAGTCGACCTCCACGGAATTTGAACTCAGAACGTAGCGGCAGACGAAATACCGCTAAGCATTTCGCCCGGCGTGCTAACGTTTCTGCCTGTAGAAGTATCATCTGGTGCGATACAAGGGCTAGACATACTGCTTGACTAGGCTGGGTTACGAGCTAAATTCTGCGCCAAAGATCATGGTGACAGTGCTCAAATCTATTCTGGGGATGGTGGACAAGATTTAAAAGACCACCAATTCCTATATAGACAACATACAACATCTTGATAGACGAGACTATAGTGTCCGCCGCAGTGGTTGTAAGTCATCTAAAGAAGTTTCGGCTGACTGCGAAGCCACCGGAGACAATGGATGGAGGAGCTGCACTGGGGCTCAAGCTTCAAAGAAATAAAACAGGTGTATCGGTGTTTCGGAGGGGGAATGAGATCCCGGAGCTGGGTATCAGCGTCAACAGGCGAGAACTATTCTCGATGTGTGGGAGAGCACGCAGGGTGGTTACATCAAGAGACGAGCAGACGGGACAAACTGGGAGAGGAAACGGTGGTGATGATTCAGGAGATCCTAAAGAGGGCAAGAGCAGAAAACCCAGTAAGAGGAAACTGGTACGAGCTCAAACTGGAGAATGGGACCGTATGGTGTGAAGCTAGCTGCATAGTGATAGGGGTTGTTCTGGAAATCGGAGGCGTCAAAGTGGCTTTGAAAAGCAGATGATTACAACCATATCAACGTGGCTGAGTTGGACGGAGTGTTGAAGGGAGTGAATCTGGCCCGGAAATGGGAGCTGCACTCCGAACCGATTCGGCTACCGTGCTTGGCTGGGTAGGATAAGTGGTCCCCGATAAAAAGAGGGTTTGAACCAAAGGGGATGCAGAGATGTTAGTAAAGCGCCGCCTAGGGTTCTAGGAAAGCTAGCTACCGAATTTGGTTTGAAGCTGACATAGTCTTTGTGCCTTCAGAAAGGAACAAGGCAGATATTCCAGCCAGAATGAAAAAGACCCGGTTGGCGGAGCCGGGAGATTCGAAACCGGATAGCTGCAGTGTGTCGGCTAAGTGACTCGGAACTAAAGAGAGTGCATGCCATACATCATATGGGCGTAGATAGAACCCTGTATCTGGCCAGGAGGGTTGGCTCTGACGTTATTAGACAGAACATTCAACAGGTGGTCGAGAACTGTAATAGGTGTCAATCCATCGACTCTGCTCCGGGTGTGCACGAGCAGGGAAACATCTCGGTAAAGCACAACTGGAGACGATTGGCGGTGGATGTGACACACTACCGGCAGGGGACGTATCTCTCGATGATCGACTGTGGGCTGGATCGATTGGCCATTTGGATGGAAATGAAGACAAGCACTGCAGACGAGATTGCACGTATACTGAACTAGATATTCCTGGAGCGGGGCCCTGTGGATGAATTGGTGATGGACAACGGCACTGCTATTCGTTCGGAGATACTGTATGCAGTTTCTTCAGAGCAGCATACAGGCCGAGCGGAAATGATATCGTGGAAAGGCACCATGGTGGAGACGGGACGAATCTCACCGCTGGAAGTGGTATTCTGGTACAATATGTTGCTCCGACAAGGACAGGCCAAAGAGTCCGTGCCACACAGAGTGATATTCAGATATGAATGGTGGCATCTGAGTAAACCATCAAAATGCCCTGCGGAAGAGACAGAGAGAGAGAAAGAGAGAGACAGAGAGAGAGAGATAGAGATAGAGATAGATAGATAGAGAGAGAGGGGGAGAGCCTATCTTCGTGTAGGTAGGGGATGAAGTCTGGGTTAAGACCCTGAAGAAACACTGCATATCTCAGTGGAACAGAGGAACAGTGACGGCTGTTAATTCCAAAAGTAACGTTTCTGTGAAAGGAGTGCCGCGTCACGGGCATCCACCCGAGTGGATGGCAGATCTCAACATGGAGTGAAGTGAGGAGGTGATCTTTGAGATCAGGGGAGTGTGTGGGGATGAGATGAACCGGAAGGAAAGGACTACGATGTTAACGGCCGAGAGGCCTCAGCGGAATAGGAAGGGCGAGAGATGGAGTGATGGGAACAAGAATAGGGTCGTGTTCTTACGGCCTGGGGCGGTGGTGGTGAACGAGCGATTGGTAGTAGCAGCTGCTAACGTTAGGTGAGTCGGGAATGGCACGTGTTTAGACTTAACAGAGCTGGACAACCAACAACGAGAGGTAGGTGAACCGTGTTTTGTTCCTCTCATTACAGTGCGCTCATAGCACAGTGTCACGTAGTGGGATTGAACTCAGAAGCAAGTGGTTGCAAAGCGAGCTGCCAAGTCACAAAGCCACCCCAATAAAATAATAATAATAATAATAACTGGGCTCCACCTGCGAGGTCATGCGCTGTTTATTTTGATACGAGATCACCATGTCGCGCACATATGGTTGTGATGCATGTGCCTGGTGTACCCTTATCAGACAGGTAGTCATGATGGGTATAATGGGCTTCGTATATTTTACCCCAGTGTCACATTGATGGCATGCACTGTTCTGTCACTTAATAATAATAATAATAATAATAATAATAAGAAGAAGAAGAAGAAGAAGAAGAGGAGAACACCGGGGAAGTTTAACATGTGAGTACGATAAATCACTGCTCCGAAACTTATCCAAAAACATCGGAAATAAAGACATCGCATGG
>NC_068982.1:135205033-135208706 GCF_001194135.2 Octopus bimaculoides
ACTTACAAATATATATAACATACAGAAAATTGCACTACTGGGTACTGCACACATTCTACGCAAAACACTTTCAATACAGTAAACATAAGAGCACCACAGCAAACCACAGCACATACCCAAGGCGCACAGAGCTGCGCTCGGTAGTGAAGTGAAAGCACGTTATAAAAATAAAACTACTGAATAATAATAATAATAATAATAATAATAATAATAATAATAATAATAATAATAATAATAATAATAATAATAATAATAATAATAATCATGATGATGATGATGATGATGATAGTAATAAATTGACAAAAACTACCGAAATAAATAAAAATAAAGCAAGAAAGATGGAATAAATTGCTACACCGAAATTTCAGCTTCATCGTGGTATATAACATAAACGTAGTTTCCAAAAATAAACGCCTGTGTTTAAAATAAGAAAAACTGCAAATATTTTTGCATCATCTTAGATACTACTAGCATCTAAGTGACAGAATAAAGAGCTATGAGTTCATAGCGGTCTCTATCTATCTATCTATCTATCTATAATGAGAATATGTCGTGACGTCGAGTACTACTGCAACTGTAATCACAAGGCGTTCGACATAAAACAATAATAATTCTTTAATTGCATAACCAGCCTACGCAACCGAACACTGACTAAATGTAGCTGGTAACTTAGAAACCAAATACCTGCAAAAAGTAGCATCGAACTAAACGACGTCTCCCACTGAGACTTAGCAGCAATTAGGGAGTTAAACTGGAAAATGAACAGAAGGCTTACACTAACTACTCGCAAGTAGAACGAATGGAATAATAATAGAACATCGATGTTTACATATTAAGACTAGCTACAGTGAAAAGATTATAGATATATGACTATTTATTTTAGTAATCTATAACAAATAAAGAGCAAGATTTTTAAAAAAAGACGTAATGACAAAGGCAGTTATAGGTATTGAGAAGAAAGGACTTTATTTCGAGCAAATGAAATAAGAAAATATATTCTACTACCGAGGAGAAAATTTAATTGAGAACTTTTATTTATATTAACAATACAAAGACTCGCGTGGTAAAAGAAAATAATAAGCAGATCGATAACGATTAAAATATTTACAATATATTCATTACTTTAGGAATGTTTAAAGATTATCTCTGATCAAGATTAGGTCAGCTTGTTTATGTTGTCATATCACCGTCCTAGCTTTCTTTATATAGAAGAGTTCTATTGGTGGAGTTATTTATGTTGGACCCAAACCTTGCAGGTGCTTGCACGCTAAGGTACAGCTATTCATTTTGTTTACATCCTCCTACTTGATATTTCTGAATGAATTAATGTTTTATTGAAAGGTTTCAACTCATATTTCAAATTTAATTTATTGTGTTGGTGGAAGTTAGTAGTCAGGATTAGATCGTGTTGTGGATAAACCTAAGTTTTTGCCTGCTTGATCTGAATGTGACAAGTTAGCGTTAAAACATGTTTTTTATTGATTCAAAACAAACCCCAAACTTCTATATCTATAAATTATTTTATTTCAGCAGTTCTTAAATTCAGTTTCTTTTATATTAAGCATATTTCTGTCATCTGTTTATGTAAAAATAAATTTTTTTTTATCATTTTAGGTTTCATTCACCAGAAAACAATGATTAAAATTATTTTTTCGCTAATATAAAAAGCTTCTTGTTGTTTTGATAGGTTTAGTGGGCAAAACAAGGTTTACCGTATTTTAAACGTTTTCTTACATCGATTGTTTTTTTATTATTATTATTTTGAAGCTGAGCTATAGAAGCATTTCTTTGAACTCAGCACCGATCTTATTTACTATTCATTATTGCCATTACTTAGAAAACGAAGAAAATAGCTTCTCATCCATTTATACTCGTGTTAGCAATTCAATACAGAGCATTTCCAAACGTCGATTAACATGTTATTTTGAGGGCAGCGAGAAAACGATAGACTGTGGGTCGGGCATAAATTGCTGAAGAAATTTTGGCTGCAAGCGAGAGTTTAAATTTATTTGCAAAATCCATCATTTCTATACAACTGTAAAAGCATGCATTTAATTAAATCAAATAAACAACAGCAAAACGTGATGCAGCATGGCCGCTGCCAATCCAGGTGAAATTAATAAACCAGCTAATTCGCTTGCCTTTATATATGCATACGAATGCTAGTTATATATAAATTGATAAACCTGGGAGTTATAATATAAAACCTGCAGCAACATATTTTAGATGATATTAACTGCTATGTATGTATTTTATAACATCAAATTAAACAATTCCATTACTTCAGCTGTAACAAGGTAGCTAAACGTTTTTAGGTTAGAATTGAAGAGGTCTCGAATTTTGTCATGTAACGATATTTTATCTCTTGTCGGTATTGATTTAACAGCCATTCCAATCTTGACCACCCAATTCGACTGAATATCTGCGATTACATTTTTCAACACGACCTCCCTTAAAATCAAAACAAACAAAAATAGTAGTGTGTGTACTGGAAGTATTTGACTGTTATTTCTAGCAGCCTGGGCGATCGCGTAGATGTTTCCTGGTTGGCTTGTCCTGGCCTTTTCTCTAATTTTTAAACAAATAACTCAAGGCATTTTTATCCAATTCTGTAATGATTCTTGTTAATCCTCCACTCCTCTTTGTAACAATGCTTACTACTTTAGGCACAAGTCGATATGATCCCAGTGTTCAAATGGTACTTATTTTATCGACTACAAAAAAAAAAAAAAAATGAAAGGGTAAATCGAGCCCAGCGGAATTTGAACTCAGAACGTAAAGACGGACTAAATGCTACTAGGCATTTTTCCCGGCGTGACGTCCACCCTGCCAGTTCGTCACTTGACTCTTACTCTTTTACTTGTTTCAGTCATTTGACTGCAGCCATGCTGGAGCACCGCCTTTAGTCGAGGAAATCGACCCCGGGACTTATTCTTTGTAAGCCTAGTACTTATTCTATCGGTCTCTTTTTGCTGAACCGCTAAGTTAGGGGACGTAAACACACCAGCATCAGTTGTCAAGCGATGTTGGGTGGGGGCAACACAGACACACAAACATATACACACACATACATATATACACATATATACGACGAACTTCTTTCAGTTTCCGTCTACCAAATCCACTCACAAGGCTTTGGTTGGCCCGAGGCTATAGTAGAAGACAGTTGCCCAAGGTGCCACGCAGTGGGACTGAACCCTGCACCATGGGTATTTGCCATTGAGAGGTTTTCCATACCATTTATCAGTCATAATATCTAAGGCAGCAGTTTGTAAACATAAGGACACAAGAAATGTGTCAAGGCCAACAGGAAGCAGTGCAGCTTCCTAGGTCTAACCAACAGTAGTATTATTCCCTTCAGGGGACTGTCAGATTAAGTTGGCTTCATACAACTACTTCAGGTATACTTTTATTATATCAAGGATATCAAGAACAACTGACTGGCTCCCGTGCTGGTGGCACGTAAAAAGCACCATTTGAGCATGATCGTTGCCAGTGCCGCCTGACTGGCTCCCATGCCGGTGGCATGTAAAAAGCACCATTCGAGTGTGGTTGATGCCAGTGCTGCCTGACTGGCTCCCGTGCTGGTGGCACATAAAAAGCACCATTCGAATGTGGTCGATGCCAGTACTGCCTGACTGGGCCTCATGCCAGTGGCATTTAAAAATGCTCC
>NC_068982.1:135208716-135213781 GCF_001194135.2 Octopus bimaculoides
CCCGTGCTGGTGGCACATAAAAAGCACCATTCGAATGTGGTCGATGCCAGTACTGCCTGACTGGGCCTCATGCCAGTGGCATTTAAAAATGCTCCCACTACACTCTCGGAGTGGTTGGTGTTAGGAAGGGCATCCAGCTGTAGAAACTTTGCCAGATTGGATTGGAGCCTGGCGTAGCCTTCTGGCTTGCCAGTCCTCAGTCAAACCGTCCAACCCATGGAAAGCAGACATTAAACAACGACAACAGTGATGATGATGATGATGATGAACTCTGGGTCATTTATAGCAACTGTTTATCCTTGGCAGTGCTGTCTCTTCTGCTAGTATGTAATTAAGACATACTTCATTTCACATATACTGTAATATATTGTCCTGTATATAATATCTAATATATAATAAAGACATATTTCATTTCATATATACTATAAAGTATCCATATATATTTAATGTAAGAAATAATGATATATTTCATTTCATGCATATTTTCATAGGTTTTCATACATTTCTCTGGCATGCAGATGACACTGTAGTTTAATATAGAACTGTATAATTGCAATGCATTTGTCTGTCTCTTTATAATACATAATATGATATACATTTTATTTATCTTCTTACTTGTATTTTGAAAATAAATGCTTAAAGTTGTGTACATATGATATGCAACATTACATACCTCCCAAAATGATCATAGAAATATATCATCATCATCATCATCATCAGTCTGCTTTCCATGCTGGCATGGGTTGGACAGTTTGGCTGATAACTGGTAAGCTGGGGAGCAACACTAGGTTCTGATCTGATTTAGTAAGGTTTCTACGGCTGGATGCCTGCCCTTCTTAATGTCAACCACTCCAAGAGCGTAGTGGGTGTTTTCTTTTCATGTCGCCGGCACGGGTGCCAATGACCTGACACAGGCATTGGCCACAACTACGGTCTCACTTGGCTTGACAAGTCTACACAAACACAGTATATCGCCAAAGGTTTTGGTCACCTGTCACTGCCTCCATGAGACCCAATGCTCGAAAAGTTCTTTTTATGTGCCATCAGCATGGGTGCCAGTCAGACGGCACTGGCATCAGCCATGACTACGATTTTACTCAGTTCGACAGGTCTTCTCAAGCACAGCATATTGCCCAATGATTGAAGGATGTTTTCAACAGGTCATTTACACGACAGTGGCATTGACCACAATTACGATATGTATATGGGTGAAGGCACATGGTCACTATACCATCGGCTGGATTCCTGGACCAGGTGGCACTTTGTGTTCTTGAGTAAAACACTTCATTTCACATTGCTTTGCAGAATCTATGGCAGAAATGTTTTATGCGGTCTGATCAATAAGTCTCCAGACTATTGCTATAGTAATGAAGCTAAAGCATGGAGAGTGAAGCTGCTTCGCACAGATTGACCTTGGACTCTGCTGTGTATGCACGCTAAGTTTTAACATTCTAGCCCACTTCTGCTGTTTACAGCAGTGCTTGGAAGGAAGGTGTGTAGTGAGTGATTGTTGTATTGACCATGGTAGAGAAAGTTGTGATGGTGATGTCTGCTCAGAGGCCTTTCCAAAGCTTTCATTGTTCTCGACACAATCCAGGAGATCTTGTGCAACTGAAACCTGAGTGTCGTAAGGCGGCGAACTGGGAGAAATGTTAGCACGCCGGGCAAAATGCTTAGCGGTATTTCATCTGCCGCTACGTTCTGAGTTCAAATTCCGCTGAGGTCGACTTTGCCTTTCATCCTTTCGGGGTTGATTAAATAAGCACCAGTTACACACTGGGGTCAATATAATCGACTTAATCCATTTCTCTGTTCTTGTTTGTCCCCTCTGTGTCTAGCCCCTTGTGGTTAGTAAAGAAATATGAAACCGGAGTGTCATTTTGGTCAGCTGAAACCAGTTTTGGCACAAATGTGCCAGGCACGCGTCTAATACCCAAATCTTCAGTGATAATGGACTGAACTGAACTGTAACTAATCTGCACATCCTCTGATAACTCACGGATGGTGATTTGACAATTTCCCCTTACAGCTGCATGCGCATCTGCAATATTTTTCTCAGTTCTGCTTGTTGTGGGTCTCCCAGAACATTTGTCAATATCGACATTTTTCAGCCATCTTGGAAATGTGCGAACCACTCATACACATGTGTGCGGCTCACACACTCCTCTCCATACACTTTCTTAAACTTTGCATAGGCCTCAGAACAAGCATCGCCATCACAACTTTCTCTCTCATGGTCAATGTAACGATCACACACTACACACCTTCCTTCCAAACACTGCTGTAAACAGCAAAAGTAAGCTAGAACTTAGTGCACCTGCACAGGAAAATTCAAGGTCAAACTGTGCCAAGCGGCTTCACTTTGCGTGCCTTAGCTTCGTTACTATGGCAACAGTCTGGTTAATTATTGATCAGACCTTGTACAGTATATATCTACAATCTGAGTTCAAATTCCACTTGCCTGGAAGGCAATTGATTACTGCTCCAGTGTTCATGCAAAGTCTAGCTATGATAACCAACGTTCCAGTTATCTAGTTTAGAGCAGTAGGGGAAGGTTTTGACAAATAACAAACATTAGGCGTAGGAGTGGCTGAGTGGTAAGTAGCTTGCTTACGAACCACATGGTGCCGGGTTCAGTCCCACTGTGTGACACCTTGGGCAAGTGTCTTTTACTATAGCCTCAGGCCGACCAAAGCCTTGTGAGTGAATTTGGTAGATGGAAACTGAAAGAAGCCCATCATATATATGTATGTGTGTGTGTATATGTTTGTGTGTCTGTGTTTGTCCCCACCAACATTGCTTGACAACCAATGCTGGTGTGTTTACGTCCCTGTAACTTAGCGGTTCAGCAAAAGTGACCGCTAGAATAAGTACTAGGCTTACAAAGAATAAGTCCTGGGGTTGATTTGCTCGACTAAAGGCAATGCTTTAGCATGGCCACAGACAAATGACTGAAACAAGTAAAAGGGTAAAAGAGTATTAATTGGACACTTGCAATTCACAAATAACCAGGTTGCTCCTTATCTTCTAAGTATGGTTAGCAACAGATCTGGGGCTTTTAGCAAACCCATCCAGCCAGAATAAAACTCTTATCAGTGACTGTATCAATCTACATCAAGACAATGAAACGCAAGTCAAGCTGAGACCATAACTTTATCTGTTTTTTTTTTTAGCAGAATGGAGAAACATTTCAAAAATGAAATTAAAGAAATTACCAATGACCATTGTTGCTTAGTGTTAGGTCAGTTCACTTGTCAGACTGATATGCTCCAGTTCTATATTTAAGAGATGAGGAATTATGTGCATTACTTACATTATTTACATTTGATGGATATTTGTCCTCATCTTGTCTGTTGTTAAAACAACGTTTCGGCTGATATACTCTCCAGCCTTCATCAGGTGTCTTGGGGAAATTTCAAACCTGGGTTCTCATCTCTAAGGTATTTTTCGATGTTATTATTATTATTATTATTATCATCATTATTATTATTATTATTATTATTCAGGTCATATGCCCACGGGCATATGGCGTAGTGGTTAAGAGCGTGGGCTACTAACCCAAAGATTCCGAGTTCTATTCCAAGCAGAGACCTGAACAACAACAACTACAACAATAATAATAATAACATCGAAAAATACCTTAGGAATGAGAACCCAGGTTCGAAATTTCCCCAAGACACCTAAAGAAGGCTGGAGGGTATATCAGCCGAAATGTTGTGCTAACAACAAACAAGATGAGGACAAATATCCATCAAATGTAAATAATGTAAATAATGATATGCTCCAGCTGTGACCATTCTGTTTATTGTTATCTTTTACTTGTTTCAGTTGTTAGACTGTGGCCATGCTGGGGCATTGCCTTGAAGAGTCTTTTGATTGACAGAATCAAACCCAGTATCTTTTTTTTTTATGAAGCCCTGGTGCTTATTCTATTAGTCTCTTTTGCCAAACAGCTAAGTTATGGGGATGTAAACACACCAACACCGGCTGTCACGCACATATATACACACAAAACAGGCTTCTTTCAGTTTCTGCTTACCAAATCCACCCACAAGACTTTGGTTGACCTGAGGTTATAGTAGAAGGTACTTGCTCAAGGTGTTACGCAGTGGGACTGAACCTGGAACCATGTTGTCGGGAAGCAAGCTTCTTACCGCATAGCCATGCCTACACCATTCTGTCTATTTTTATTTTTAGTTATTGTTTTAGGCATAATGTATCTTGCACTACATTATCTTATGTGTTCTTGTTTAAGGCAGTGATGTGGAGTTTCATTGGGATTTGGTTTGCTGCTATTTCTAGCATGTCAAACAGTCACTTGTATTATTAAAGATTTACTTGATTGTGTAGTGTATTCATTCAAAGAAACTTGGACTGTTCTAAACAATCGACAATTTGTGCCAATAAAAATTTTGGCTCGATTTCAGACAATTTAAGACTGAGGGAAAATACCTCCAGGGCATATGGTCTATATATATTTTTTTAATATAACACAGGATATTGGCTTAAATATAAATAAACTTGCTCACCAATTTGTAATATACAGAAAGTTATCAACCTATTCTTAATAGTGGAACCTTCTGTAGTAAATGTCAGAGATATCCCAGTACATATATTTAATGAAGATATATATATATCATCATCGTCATCATCATCATCATTTAACGTCTGCTTTCCATGCTAGCATGGGTTGGATGATTTGACTGGGGATTGGCAAACCAGATGGCTACACCAGGCTCCAATCTGATCTGGCAGAGTTTCTACAGCTGGATGCCCTTCCTAATGCCAACCACTTCAAGAGTGTAGTGGATACCTTTTTATGTGTCACCTGCATGGGGGCCAGTCCGGTGGTACTGGCAAGGGCTATGCTCAAATGGTGTTTTTTACGTGCCACCTGCACAGGAGTCAGTCCAATGTTTTGTTCACATGCCACCGGCACAAGTGCCAGTAAGGCGAAGCTGGAAATGATCACGCTCAAATGGTGCTTTTTACGTGCCACTGGCACGGAAGCAAGACTGCTGCTCTGGCAGTGATCCCGCTCGGATGGTGCTGCTAGCGCTCCATT
>NC_068982.1:135214033-135217447 GCF_001194135.2 Octopus bimaculoides
TATATATATATAGTGAAGGTGTGTGGCTTAGTGGTGAGAGCGTTTGGCTCATGATAGTAAGATCGTGAGTTCAATTCCTGGCAACTCATTGTGTCCTTGAGCAAGACACTTTATTTCACTTTGCTCCAGTCTAACTCAGCTGGCAAAAATGAGTAGTACCTATATTTCAAAAGGCCAGTCTTGTCACACTGTATCTCTCTGAGAACTATGTGCAGGGTACACGTGTCTTTGGAGTGCTCATCCACTTGCACATTAATTTCATGAGCAAGCTGTTCCATTGATCATATCAGCTGGGACCCTTATCGTCATAACCGATGGAGTGCTCCTTCTCCTCATTATATGAGGTCCTATATAAACAAACTGACTGCCTTAACCCTTTGGTATTCAGATTACCCTGTCAAATATAAGGCCTATTTATTCATATTGTTTGAAATTAATCATGTATAATTTTAGAGCTCAGAGATTTCAATGATGTGATTGTTTATTCTTAGAATGACATTGTAAGATAGGTGTGAGATGCTGGATCTGGCCACTTTACACATGGAACAAGTAGAATATTTGGGCCAGATGTGAACTGTTTAAATTCATTGTAGATTCTAAGTGAACCAACAAGACTAGAGTATATTGTTGACGTTCCTGCAGCTGTTACAGCATGAGCGTATAATTTAAACATTATAACACTGCTGGTGATAGAATTAGGAGAGAGACAGCCATGTGGTGGATAATGGAACAGCCTTTAGCTGTAGGGGTTAGTGGTGAATATGAAAATAAACTGGCCTAGAACAGACATGATAGTCACCCAGACTAGGGCTACAAAGGAAGCCATGGCAAGTAGTATGGTGAATGTGTAGCCTCAGTGAAATAGTCATCCATTGACCAGTGATAAAACTTACGTGACTGTGAGTAGCAGATTGAATGACCACAAAAGTTTTCCAATTGACTCAAAAGGCCACAGATTTTGTTTTCTGTTTTCTTGCTGGATGTGGCAAAAGGAGTTGTATGCATTGGTGCTGTTGTATAGCCCTGGATCAACTTGGGTGAACCTATGATCAGAGCCATTCCAAAAGTATTGTGTATTCTGGGATTACATTATCCAAAATGTTTTTGCTTTTCTCTTTTAAGATGGCAGTATGTAATTCATGGGAGATTTGGCTGTTATTTCTAGCAAACCGAGTGATCACATAAAAACTTCCCTTATTGGTTCACATCTATTGTTTATTGGTCACATGTTTTGCCATATTCTGAACGCCTTACTTCCCTGGGTATAGATACATCGAAACTCTGACGCCTGGCAGCTGACTTGGCAGATGCCCATAAAATAATTAACCCTCTTACTAACAATAACTCTGAGCACCTTTTCAAATTCCACCTGTCTAACACCTGTGGACATGTTTACAAAGTCAGAAAACAGCACAGTTCCCATGACTTTCATCAACACTTTTTCACGCTAAGAGTTGCTGAAGTATGGAACAAACTGCCAGCATCAGTTGTTAGTTGTTGGAGAACTGCATGCTTCCTGAGATTTGCCAACACTACACATGATATTCTCCCCTCCATACACACGCAAGCATGTATCTGACTCATACACTGTTCACTTTCCAGACATTTGTACAATACTTCATATGCTTTATACACACTTTTGACAAGTTGTAGTGCACCTGAGCACTGTATACAATCAGTTCATTATTATTATTATTAAGATAGAAGTCAATGAATATTATCATCTTGAAGAGTTATCTTTCTAAATGTAATAAAAATAAATATTTTACTCTATTTTGCAGGTTGTTGTCATCTGGCTGTTGATCTTCTCAGATTTTTCACCATGTATCTAAAGATTGTCCTCATCAGCATTTCAGCCTTGCTTCTCCAACATATATGCGGTTTTATGTAAGTCATAATCATTGTCCATATTTGTATTCATGTGTGCATATGTTTGTGTGTCTGTGTTTGTCCCTCCAACATCGCTTGACAACTGACGCTGGTGTGTTTACATCCCCCGTAACTTAGCAGTTTGGCAAAAGAGACCGATAGAATAAGTACTAGGCTTACAAAGAATAAGTCCTGGGATCGATTTGCTCGACTAAAAGCGGTGCTCTAGCATGGACACAGACAAAGACTGAATCAAGTAAAAGAGTAAAAGAGAAGCCTACTGCATGTGTGTGTGTGTGTGTGTGTGTGTGTGTGTGTGTGCGTGTTTGTTCCCTCTTCACTGCTTGACAACCAATGCTGGTGTGTTTAGGTCCCCGTAACCTAGCAGCTCAGCAAAAGACACTGATAGAATAAGTACTAGGCGTAAAAAAAAAAAAAAGTCCTGGGGTAGATTTGTTTGACTAAAACCCCTTTAAGGCAGTGCTCCAGCATGGCCACAGTCTAATGACTGAAACAAGTAAAGGATAGAAAAATAAAAGATACGATAATAGAAATAGGGGACAAAATGTATCTTTGATAATTAAAACTGATTTAATGGTGAAGAAATGAATGCTGTACATATTACAAGAGATATCATTTATTTACCCTAACCCTGTAAATGATTAACAAGTATTGAGATAACAGATGTATGTGAATAACGCTTCTAAGTCCAGAGTTAGGTGCCAGCTTTAGGTGTTCTGGTAACTTATTGGAACATAGTGTTATGTTACTGTAAGCATTTTCTTATGAGGCTTATCAGGAACCTTTGCTCGAGACACTTACCTCTTGTTTGTTCTGTCTTCTTCTCTTGTAAAAATATATATCTTAAGATCATACACTTCGCTGCTTGTAACTAAACCTGTTCATATTTTTTCACAGCACATAATAGTTTTAAATGTTTTGTTTATTTGATCTTTGTTTTTACATTGGTTTACCCACTTATGACAAATTAAGCCTGCTTTGGAAGCTCATCAAGCGAGAAAGATTAAAAAGAAAGAGAGAAAAGAATCTAGTGGTGTGATAATACTTCAAATGGAGTTATTAATAGTTTGTATGGAGATGGCATTATTTTTCGTTATGAACTTCAATTCTTATTTAAAACTACATGATAATAAACTCTCTTAACCTTATTCAATGTTCTCCTGCTTAATTTTTTTCTCCATAATATAAGCTTTTGAAGATCATAAATTTCTCGATAACATCGGAAAAGTTCAGTTGTCTGCCTTTCCACCGTGGAAAATCGCTCAAAATTTAGATCCATCGCCTCAAGTTCTAGCATAGCAGAATTAATATTCGAGAAAACACTTTTTTGAATTTGATCGTCAATCCAGATTGCCAGCAACTTTTCCATCTCGTGAACGAGACCTTTCCGATGTCTTGTGATGTATGCTTTAAAGCCTGTCAAACTTCTGGCTGCCTCCTTCACTTTAACTTTATCCTTCAAAACAGTAGAGATGGTAGAATGTGCCAGGCCCGTATCGTCTGCGATAGCTCTCACCTTTTTCC
>NC_068982.1:135217807-135218765 GCF_001194135.2 Octopus bimaculoides
ATGTCTAAGGACTTTCGAGCGAAATTGTTGCCAGTGCCCCTAGACTGGCTGTTGTGCGAGTGGCACATAAAATACACCATTTTGAGCGTGGCCGTTGCCAGTACCGCCTGACTGGCCTTCGTGCCGGTGGCACGTTAAAGCACCCACTACACTCTGAGTGGTTGGCGTTAGGAAGGGCATCCAGCTGTAGAAACTCTGCCAAATCAGATTGGAGCCTGATTCAGCCATCTGGTTTCACCAGTCCTCAGTCAATTTGTCCAACCCATGCTAGCATGGAAAGCGGACGTTTAAACGATGATGATGATAATGACGTAGTCTGTAATGATTTTCATTTTCGTGTCAAGGTCAATAGCTCTCCATTGTTTCTTGGCACTTCCTGCTGCAGGTGAAGATGTATTCTTCCTCTTTGGAGGCATCTTGTAGTATGGGGTGCAAGAGATAATGGAAAAAAGCGATGAATAGTAGTATAGCTACAGAGAGTGTCACTGTGTTGCCTGGCTGACCACAGGCGGGAGAGTGAGAGAGCGAGCGTGTCGGAGGGTGAGGCTGAGTGCTCGGGATGCACTGCCGACACGACGGCAGTTCTCGTACAGCGCACAATACGACAGTCAAAGTTTTTAAGTTTTTATATTTTGTAAAATATGTAATGACAGCTCGTAAAGTTCATCGTAACTCTGAGTGGTCGTTAAATAGGTAGGTTGTTAAATGAGGACAGTCTGTATATAACACCAATATTTGTTCTTTTTTTATGATCAGGCACAGTCATGGCTGTGTGGGTAAGAAGCTTACCTTCCAGCCACATGATCTTGGGTTCAGTCCCACTGTGCAACACATTCAGCAAACATCTTATACTATAACCCTGTTTTAACCAAATGCCTTGTGGGTAAAATTTGGTAGATGGAAAGTGTGTGAAAGCCTGTTACACCCCCACCCATATATATATATATATATATATATA
>NC_068982.1:135224067-135226721 GCF_001194135.2 Octopus bimaculoides
ATATACAAATAATGAGAAAATGGAGGAAACCTCAGATTAGCAAACCCATTGATTGGACCACGTTTACAGCTTATTTTTTGATACAAATCATGACATAACAAATAGGTGATGTAGCATGCTTTGTATTAGAAAATAATAAGCTATAAAGAAGGGGAAGAAGGACTGAATATAGTGGTTGGTTCACAACCTGAGGGATTGGACTTGACATGAATGATGGGCAAAAAATTAATGAGTGACTCAGGAATGTTTGGGAGGGTATGGCACAAACTCAGCCATGTGTGTGTGTGTGTGTGTGTGTGTGTGTGTGTCTTTGTGTTTATGTTTGTCCATACCGCCCACTACTTAGCTGATGTTGGTTCATTTAATTCCCCATAACCTGGCAGTTCAGCAAAAGAGAACAATAAAATATGTACCAGATTTAAAAAATGATTTAATACTGGGATTTAATACTGTTTGGCTAAAATCCTTACAAGGCAATGCTCCAGCATGGTCACAGTCCATTGGCCATTGTAGAAAGGCAAAGGAAGGACATAGCTTGCTTATGAGTAAGAGACAGAAGTATTTGCTTAGTTGCTTTGTAGGATAATCTGTTCAGGTTTTTGTAGAATAATATGGCTCATGGCATAATGAGGCAACATTTTCCAAGAATTGTAAAACAGAGTTCCATTTTATATTTTGCAGATACCAATTTTGTTTCAAGTTAACTATATATAACCATTCACCAGGACCATGTAAATATATTGCTGGTGTTGGTAAGTATTTTCTAAATATATTTTATGCAAAGGACAGACATTCTGAATATGCTATTAACTTTATGAATGTATATTATTTATAGGTATAATCTTTGTTGTAGTTTCACATTGACAATAATGAGGTTCTTCGCTGCACCTCACTACTAAACGTTGAAGCCACCATTCTTTGCCATTGTCTCCGCTGGGCAGGTCACATCCAGTGTATGGAGCCCTCTTGTCTCCCGAGGGTCATGCTCTATGGAGAACTTCCAATTGGAACAAGATCCAGAGGAGGTCCGAAATTCCATTTTCAAGACCAGCTCAAACAGACCCTGGCTGAAATTAACACTTAGCCACCCCCATGAGAACAGATTGCCATGGATAGAACAGCCTGGAAGACTGTTATCTGCAGTGGAGCCAGCTCCTTTGAGCAGATCAGACAACAGAATGAGGAGGTAAAGCGCAGGAGAAGAAAGGAACATCTTCAACTTCCTCGATCTGCACCGACCATACTGTGCGAATTCTGCCCCCGATTCTTTCACCATCGACTTTGTCTCCAAAGTCACATTCAGCACAGACATCTGCCAAGGAGACTGGACTGAAACTGATGAACCCAGTGCTCAGATATAAGCTGGAGCTGCCGATGATGAGTTCCTCTTGTACAGTTGGCTTGTACATCAGGTAGCAAGATGTCTCTAATTAACCTGGTTTTGAGTCTAGTCATCTGTATCTCCTCAAGTGATGTTAAGTTGTCTTGGATCTTCTTCAAAGATGGTCGACTATGTCTTCTTGTGTTTCCCTCTTTTCTTTCATCTCTTTGATAGTGCCTATCATCTTGAGTAGTCATTCTTCTGGCAGTCAGAGAATATGACCTGCCAGTCTCATTGTATTATCCATCACAGTCTCCTGCAGGCTGCACAGATTGACTCTTCTCAGGATTTATAAGAGTTTGTGATTCCATCTGTGGAAGGGATCTTGACTATTCTATGTAGACACCATTGGTGGAATGCTTTCATATTGTATGTTTTATAAGATGGTGAGCTGGCAGAAACATTAGCATGCCAGGCGAAATGCTTAGTGGTATTTCATCTGTCTTATGTTCTGAGTTCAAATTCCGCCAAGGTTGACTTTGCCTTTCATACTTTCAGGGTCGATAAATTAAGTACCAGTTGCATACCGGGGTAGATCTAATCGACTGGCTCCCTCCCCCTAAATTTCGGCCCTTCTGCCTAGAGTAGAAAAGAATATTGTATGTTTTATAGAAGCCCCTAAATACATACATGTAGATACAGCAGAAGGCCAAATCAAATCCAACCAAAAGACTTCCTCATCGCAGTACTCAAACCTATGTTACCATTATAGCAATCTTTCGATAAACATTACTTATTTATCATACTTGTTATTATTTTCAGAAAATGGCTCTGAAGATATGCATACTTTACCAAATGGCTTGACATTCATCACTTCTGTGAGTAGAATCTTTTTGCTTTGTTTTTCTCTTATTTCCTCAATGATTGACAGTAAAAGCAAGATACTCTTGTGGAAATGGTATGGGCTTATTGACTCATTGGTCTGGGGTTGAAATACATTTCAGGCATTTCATTGTTTATTTGCACACTGACAAAATAAAGTCAGTTCATTTATTTGAGGCCCTAACAAAGCTCAGGGTTCTGTCTTTCTTCTCCTGACTAAGTCATTAGACAAAAAAAAAAAAAAACCTTGGAGTCAGTGGCAACTAATGATTGTCTGTGTTGATGGACACCAATTAATCAAATTGTTGTTGATTTGATTAATTTAACCCTAGTATTTTATGGACAGCATGTACAGTATTGTTGGCACTCCGTTGCTTACGACGACGAGGGTTCCAGTTGATCCGATCAACGGAACAGCCTGCTCATGAAATAAACATACAAGTGGCTGAGC
>NC_068982.1:135226731-135239231 GCF_001194135.2 Octopus bimaculoides
AACAGCCTGCTCATGAAATAAACATACAAGTGGCTGAGCACTCCACAGACACGTGTACCCTTAATGTAGTTCTCGGGGATATTCAGCGTGACAAAGAGTGTGACCATGCTGACTCTTTGAAATACAGGTATAACAGAAACAGGAAGAAAGAGTGAGAGAAAGTTGTGGTGGAAGAGTACACCAGGGTTCGCCACCATCCCCTGCTGGAGCCTCGTGGAGCTTTAGGTGTTTTCGCTCAATAAACACTCACAACACCTGGTCTGGGAATCGAAACCGCGATCCTATGACTGCGAGTCTGCTGCCCTAACCACTGAGCCATTGCGCCTCCACGATGTACAGTATGGCTAAATAGTTAAGAAGTTTGCTTCACAATCATGATTTAAGTTCAGCTCTGCTGTGGGGTGTCTTGGGAAACTGTCCTTTACTTTAGACCTGAACCAATCAATGTCTCATATAAGTGGAACTGATAAATGGAAACTGTATGGAAGCCTGCCATATGTGTGTGTCTGCCACTCTCTTTCCACCCTTTTTAGAATTTACTCACCTACCCACTCACCCAATCCAATCCTCTGTATCATTTCTCTTATATTCCCTTCTTTGTAATTTGTGGGTTTGCCCTGATTCTGGGCTAACCGTGTATCTTACTTACACCAAGACACCTTTTTTTGTCCCTCTATCCTACATTAACCTCAGATCACTTGGCATAAAGCCACCTGCCTCAACACTATACTCTTCCTCTTAGTTGGTCTAAAGAAAACAGTGATATGATGTATCCATCCGTTTGACATACTAGCATGGAAAAACAGACATTATACAAACAAAATTTCCTCCTTTAAACTTCCAGTTAAAAATCAAACAAACAAAACAATTAATCAAACAAAATGTATTTTATATTTCAACATTTTCCAGGGTTTTCTTGTTGATTACCTCGTCCAGGGTAAGAACACTAATAGTATGGGACGTGTCCTTCTCTATGATATGTCTAAAGACAGTAACCAAGAAATCATTGAATTAGAACTCGAGAATTTTCATCCTCAGAGATTTGTTCCTCATGGTATCAGTGCTTGGCAAGATGATAATGGTAAGTTGTATTTGAAGTTTTGAGCAATCTTTTATTTTGACTCTGGTTTCAGCCATTGGACTGCAACCCATGTTGGACTGTCACCTTCAAGTGCTTTTGGTCCATCATAACCAGTGGCAGCTCATATATAGGCACTGAGGTATATATTAATTATATTTCGGCCAGAGTTATTTCGTCACACTTCTGTGACCTCATGAACAGGAATACAAAATGACAGATCGTTAGTAAGGAGAGACACACAAAAAACGAAAGAGGAAAGCAAAGGATCACTGATGAGGTCACAGAAGTGTGACGAAAGAACTCTGGCCAAAATACAATTAATATAAAATAAAACTGAAGCAAGTGAACACCAAATATATAGTGCATATGTTTTTATTGGCTAAGCTGGCAACATGACCATCCCCAAATACAACAATAACTATTTATAAGTGTTTCACTTTCTCATAGTTTTATATCTCTGTCTTCTGTTCTTTCCAGACATGTCCTCTCGGCCTGTGTAATATTGTAATTATATTATTTCCATATGTGTATATATTACATCATTCTGTTGATCTTAATTTATTTTTGAATCTATTGATATCTTTATAAAGGGAAAGTCACTGTTTTTGTGGTAAATCATTTGGTGAAAGGAGACCAAATCGAGTCCTTTGAATATCTTCCAGAGAAAAAAGCACTTCGACACGTAACTTCATTTAAAGATGGCAGCATGAGAAAGTTAGCTTTTTTTTCTTATATTTTCCTTCTACTTTTTTTTTTTTTTTAAAGAAGAGATCTATTTTGTGCTTATTTATTTTTTTAACTTTTTTTATTGGCATATTTTAGCTTTTGTAAGATTTAACTGAAAGCATCATCACATGTGGCTGTGTGGTAAGAAGCTTGCTTCCGAACCACATGGCTCTGGGTTCAGTAGTACCTGTATTTCAAAGGGCCAGCTTTGTCACACTCTGTGTCATGCTGAATCTCCCAGAGAACTACTTTAAGGGTACATGTGTCTGTGGAGTGCTCAGCCACTTGCATGTTAATTTTACAAGCAAGCTATTCCATTGATTGCATCAGCTGGGACCTTCGTCGCCATAACCGATGGAGTGCTCTCATATTTGACAGAGCAATCTGAATAGTAAAGAGTTAATGCATTAAACACTTTTTTCCCCAAAATACGCACTGCTGTAATTGTGGTGCATCTAAGATGTCAGTGCATCTTTTATGCCATCAAATATTGCATTTAAAGAAAATCAAAAATCAAAAACTGGTTTTTCTTTCTTATGTATTATTGTTTCTTATTTGCAGTGTAAATGATGTGGTGGCTACCAGCAACAAAACCTTCTATTTCACCAACTGGTCACACTACAGGAATTTTATTGGCAGACTCCTCGAGATGTTCTTGCTTTTGCCATGGACCCATGTATACTACCATGATGGCGAGGTTTACCGATTGGTTGCTGAGGATTTAGTTATGGCTAATGGCATAGCGATGTCAAATGATGAAAAGTAAGTTCTTGCTTTGAAACTATCAAGTGTTTTGATTCTTCACTGATAAGGTTTGTGTTCTGTTAGTAATTACAAAAGTTGTTATTGAATATCAGGCTGGTTGTATTTCTATGATCATTCATAGAATATGTGAACTCTGATCGAAATGTATTGGGTCTAGTGCTACAAAAAAGAAACTACACCGCATACCAATTTGGCATTTAATCTCTTTTGAAGTAGTTCCTTTCTGAACTTATTGATCTTATTGATGGAAGTGATCTTATTGATGGAAGTATTCTTGGAACTCCTCTTTTGGGATAGTGAATAGCTGCCTTGAAATCTTGTTCCTTTCAACTGGGATCTGATTTTTGCCCTGGTTTCAGGGTCATAGCCATAGATCCACAATTCTTCATCCGTTATGACCATTTTCAAAAAGTTTTCATCTTCATTGACACAATCATGGAGATCCTGATCTTTCTGAGACAACCTCACTCTACACACTTTAAGTCCAAGCATGTATGTGTATATGTATATATATGTGTGTATGTCTATATATGTATGTGTATATGTATATATGTATATATATGTGTGTGCATATGTATGTATGTAAATGTGTATATATGTGTGTGTGTGTGAAGGCATGTGACTTAGTGGCTGGGATATATGGCTCACAATCATAAGGTCATGTGTTCAATTCCTGGTAGCGTGTTGTGTTCTTGAGCAAGACACTTTATTTGTTATTACTCCAGTTTACTCAGGTGGAAAAAATTGAGTTGTACCTGTAGTGCAAAGGGCCATCTTTGATGTACTCTGTTTCACACTGAATCTCCCTATGAACTATGTCACGGGCATGTATGTTTGTGGAGAACTCAGCCACTTGCACATTAATTTCACGTGCAGGCTATTTGTTTGACCATATCAACTGGAATACTTGTCGTTGTTAGTGACAAATGTCAGGCACATATATATGTATGTGTATATGAGTGTGTATGATATATATATACAAGGTGATTCAAAAGTCTCCATACATTGGAAAAAGTTTTTTTATAAGAAACAGTTTATAAGATCCCTTAGATCCCCTGATCTGACCCCTCTTGATTTCTATCTTTGGGGACATTTGAAAGGCATGGTATATTGCAGAAAAATAAATGACATAAATGATTTGAAGGAATGCATCACCAACTCATTTGCATACATATTACCAGATGTGCTATTACGAGTTCACAATGAGTGGAGTAAACGTATTGCAATGTGTATTCAAAACAATGGTAACCATTCGATATTCTTTATACAAGATGAGAAAGGGCCAATTTTTATCCCAAGCCATCAAGGACAAGAGGGAAGACCGTGCTAAGAAGCTTTTGTACAAATTCAAGCATCCCCTCCAACTGAACATGCTTTGGTTTTTCTCGGACAAAAAAAATATCTGCTAGGATCAGATGGTGGGTGAATACACAGAACAACCGTTGGCTTGCCATGTGCCCAAAATATGTACTGAGAGTGATAAAAATCAAACATCCAGTCAACATCAAGGTGTTTGGCATGATCACTTGTGATGGTGATATTATGCCTCCATTCATTTCCCCACACAGCCTCAGACTCAACATGGAGGCCTACATCAAGTGCCTGGAGGAGGTAGTGCTGCCCTGGGTCAAGAGGGTGGCTGCTGGAAGACCCTGTATCTGGCAACAGGTCTCTACACCATCCCACACTAGCAGGAGAACCCAGTCATGGCTGTCAAACAATTTCTGTGACCACATCACCCCTAACGTCTGGCCACCTCACTCCCCAGACTGCAACCCTCTTGATTATTATGTGTGGGGTGCAGTTGAATGAGAGACCAACAAAACTCATTGTTATACCAAAGATGAACTGAAGGCAAGGATTATGGCAACATTCACCAACTTAAATAAGGAGACAGTCCAGAAGAGTTGCAGGAGATTCCGAAGTCGTCTGGAGGCTGTGGTTGAAGCCAATGGCGATTTTATTGAATAAATTTATTCTTTAGTATTTCAAGATACTTTTATGTAATTTTGGTAAATATATCTGTTAAAATGAAATGTCAGTGTTATTTTCATTTTTGTGTAATTTAGACGACAATTTATTCACCGCACCCTGTATATGATATGTAAACACACCCATGCTAGCATGGAAGGCAGATGTTAAACAATGATGATGATGGTGATGATGTACTGTAATTTGAATGCATAAAGAAATTGCTGATGATACCAGTTCTATAAATAATTGTTTGTAAAGATATTGCTTGATAACAACGTTTAATATAACCTTGTTATCTCTATTAAAGGTTTATCTATGTTGCCTGTACAATGACAAAAGATATCAAAGTGTTTAAACGAGACACAGACAATCGGCTTGTATTTCACCAGGTTAGTACTTGTTATCAATAATTTGCTTTACATCTGTTTAGGGCAGCTTTCTTTCCCCAACCTCTTAAAAATTATGCATATCTAAATGTCTGATGCATGTGGACTTTCACATGGCAATTTCTGTTGTGTCTAGCTCCAGGTTACTCCTGATCCAGTAAGATCTATGATCAAAAGAGTTCATGCCATCTCGTGGACCATATTGTCTAATATGTACTTCTTTTTTCGTAAGAGAGTATTTCTAGCAGTTTGAGAGACTGCACAGATGTTCTCCATTATTTGTATCTACCATTTTTTTCATATGCAGTAATCTGTCTATGACTGATGCAGTTCTCAGAATATCTTGTGTTAAGCCTAAGAAAAGTATACTCTTAATTTAAAATTAAAAAATTTATGTTAATTAAAGATGAATATCTACCTTGCTGCCCCCCGCCCTTGAGGTCGCAGATATTTTGATGTAACTTTTTTTCTACTGAACCAAATCTCAAACTCTTTATGCCAAAGTGTAACTGAAGGGCTGTCCTCTTTAAAACTATTAACAGTTTGCAATTTAGTTGAGAACTGAATTAGTAGTGAATCTTGGAAGCTGCTGCAATTGACGAAATGGTGGACTTAAGAATATATTCAACCACAACCGGGTTGAATGATAGATCACCCATGTAAATTATCAGTTCTTGAATAACGGTGCTTCTTCTTGTCCCATAATGAGAACTAAGTCGAATACTCTGAATTAATAAAACTTATTGGGGTGATTCTGTTACCTCTGCTAGTGTCTGCTTTTTCTTTTGAAAGCTAAATGTATTAGCCACATCATAGAGGTTCTACCTATGGAAGGGTGAGAAGTTGGCACAACGATAGACCTGACCAATTGCATTACACTGTTTAATTGCATAACTCTACATTCTGATTTCAGTTCTTGTAACTTACCTGGCCCTTTTTCTTCTAAGGGTGTTGTTGGTCAATAAAATAAGCATGTTGGGTTTATTTAATCCTCAATTCCTCTCAAATATTGGGTTTGCCTGTATGTAAAGTATTTATTTTAATATTGTTTTGCTTCAGGAATTTATGCTGGACTCAATTGTTGATAACCTCTCTGTTGATCCTGAGGGTAATATATGGGCCGGGTGTCATCCTAGATTTTTGAGCGTTGTGAGTTACATGGACAACTATACTCTTGGTTCACCTTCTCAGGTAAGACATAAAATAAAGGATAAACATTTTGCTAACACCTGTAATAATTAGACAACTTTGGGTACAAATCTAAAAAACGTACGTATGTCTTAAAAATGTTATATGAATATGTTGGGGGTTGGCCAATGAACCTGTTCTAAATTTTAGTTTCTTGGTGTTTAAGAAACAAGAAATAAAATTGTCTTTAGGATGGGATGCCAGTCTGTCACAGGCCTCAAAATATCTGACTCCTCCTCCTCCTCCTGGGGTTACGTTACTTGCAACCAAAGGATGGACAATAATATTTAATCTGTCCCCTGTTTAAAGATGGTGGGAATATTCCAGAGAGTGTCTAGAATTGTGAACGTCTAGAATTGAAAAAATAATCTGTAAAACAAAGTAATTACCATAAAGGGAAGTAACTTAGTAAAATATCGGAATAACAGCGCACTTTATATAACATGAAGACGTTCTGTTATTTGACGAATAACACTGGAAAAGAAATATGGGAGCTGTGTCAAAATTAAAAAAATGGTAGAAATAAACTCCACTCCTCAATAAACTTATTCATTATTCTTCATACAAATCTGACATTGCAAGCCTTTATTTCACTTCAACGAAATGGAAGCGTAAACTTTTCTGTTTCAGAGTAAGTGAAAAATGTAAGGGAGGGAACTTCGTGTTAAGTTATGTCCTTAGAAGCGAAGTGGTATCGTTTGAAAATTTCTAATTATTTACATACGTAAATGCATAAATTCATTTATTTGTACGTATAGGAATACAAGCAAGCATACGTGCGTTTGTCCATACAGACATCCATACATCTATCTATACATCTATGTATACATACTAATTCACCTATCTACACATTTATGCATACATCTACATATACACACTTTGATGGATGGAAACATGAGACGTGTACTTCTGTCTATACTTGCATACAAACATGGATATATGCAGAAGTCTATCTAGCAATACCTGTATGCTTAAATAAATCTTTGCACGCATGTACATATGTGCAGATACATTTATTTATAAATATGCACAAGTTTCACGTGTATACAACTGTTTTTCTATGTCTGCATACATGCATCTACAATATCATTCAAGCCTCTATCTCTACACACATACATGTATATATTTATATATCTATATATACTTAAAGGCTTCTGTCTGTCCATATATGCATACATTTGCCTAAGAATGCATACATGCTTAAATTTATCTATGTTTGGTCATCTATACATGCATACATCTATCTATCTGTACAAAGCTTTCCTTCAAAATTTCATCTTAATTTATATTTCAAGCATTCTCTTTGATATTAATCCATTAGAGACTGCCCCTAGTTCTATGACATAAACTTCCTGTATTTAAGCGGTCTAAATTAAAAGCTTCCATCAAAATTCCATGTTGGTTTATATGCCAAATACCAACTTAATAACTAAAATGTTAGAGAAAAACAACTAGTTTTAAATCACTGAACGAGAGATACACAGTAGCAATACCGAATAGTAAAGTTTATACGCCAACAGAATGTGGCAGTCCTTTAAAGGACGATGTTATTGTTGTATCCATTGTTGTTTTATTTTTGTTTTATTTTTTCCTGGGGCTAAAACAACAGTAACATCGTCCTTTATAGGACTGCCGCATTCTGTTGGCGTATAAACTTTATTAACTAAGATGTTATTTTACTAAATTCTTCATTATTTCCAAAACGAATTAAAACAAAGGCAGTGAATTTCAACAGAAATATGGTAATCAAAGGGTTAATTGTGAACTGGGGAGTAAGTTGATTATCAACCATGCAGACAAATGCTGAGGTTAACAACCCATTAATATATTTGGTGAGCTGACTGAATTGTTAGCACATGGCAAAATGCATAGTGGTATTTCATCTGGCCTTGCATTCTGAGTTCAAATTCTGCCAAGGTTTACTTAGCCATTCATCCTTTCAGGGTTGATAAAATGAATACCACTTGAGTGCTGGGGGTCAATGTAATCAACTTACCTGCTTCTCCAAAATTCCTGGCCTTGTGCTAAAATTTGAAACCAGTATCATTGTTATTGCATTCTCAATGTTTATGCCTATCAAATTATGTTTCACGTGCTACAACTGTTTTTCTATGTCTGCATATGTGCATCTACAACATCATTCAAGCCGCTATCTGTCTTTTTGCATTTAAGCCTCTATCTTATTCAAGCCTCTATCTTATTTCTATATCGCCCACAAGAGGCTAAACATAGAGGGGACAAATAAGGACAGACAAATGGATTAAGTCGATTACATCGACCCCAGCGCGTAACTGGTACTTAATTTATCGACCCCGAAAGGATGAAAGGCGAAGTCGACCTCGGCGGAATTTGAACTCAGAACGTAACGGCAGACGAAATACCGCTAAGCATTTCGCCCGGCGTGGTAATACTTCTGCCAGCTCGCCGCCTTCAAGCCTCTATCTTATTGCATTCAGGCCTCTATCTATCTTATTGCATTCAAGCCTTTGTCTATCTCCTGGCATTCAAGCCTCTGTCTATCTTATTGCATTCAGACCTCTGTCTGTCCTATTGCATCCAAGCCTCTGTCTATCTAGTTTCTGGCATTCAACACTCTTATTATATTGCATTCAAGCCTCCACCTATCTTCTGGCATTCAAGCCTTTATCTATCTTATTGCATTCAAGCCTTTCTCTATCTTACTGCATTCAAGCCTCCACCTATTTTCTGGCATTCAAGACTTTATCTATCTTATTGCATTGAACCCTCTATCTATCTTATTGCATTCAAGTTTCTGTCTATCTTATTGCTTTCAAACCTCCACCTATTTTCTGGCATTCATGCCTCTATCTATCTTATTGCATTCTTTATGTTTATGCCTATTAATTTTGTTTAGTATTCTGAGATATTCCTGTTTTCTTTTAATTACACAGGTTTTAAAGCTTGAAGTAAAAAATGGATTGATAAAATCAATGAAAGAGATCTATTCCAACGATGGATCCATGCTGTCTGGTTCCAGTTCAGCTTCATTTTATCGAAACCACACACTTATCGGAAGTATGTGGGAAAAGTTAGTAATATGTGATGTTCTTTATATGTAATTTAATATTCCTTAAACTAGATTATAAAATATTCAACCATGAATATCTTTAGTTTTCTTATCTTTTCTAAAATGCTTTTCGTGACAATTTCATTAAATGTTTCCCCCCCACCACCACCGTCTTCATCACCATCATTATCATTGTTTAATGTCCCTGTTTCATCATGGTATGGGCTGGATGGTTTGACAGAATTCAGTGGGTCCAAGGAACTGCATCAAGCTCTAATGCTTGATTTGGCAGGGTCACTCTGGCTGGATGCCCTTCCCTTATGCTAACCATTTTACGGCATGTATTGAGTGCACTTTTTTGTGCCACCAGCACTGTTGAGGTTGTCATGCTGCTTGCAAGACTGCGAACCCTGATGGAGAAGATTTACACTTAGAGATGACAGGGTTAAAGTAGGAAAGTAGGGACCAGCGTAGAACAGGTTTTTTGTTGTACAGAGGCTACATGAACTGCACATGTTTTGGAAGACAGGGTGGATGTGATGGGGTGGAGCTGGAAAGAGATGAAAGTAGTGATGTTGAGGGTGAGGTGGTGTCAAGGTGGATCCTCAAGGTATGATCTCAGTAGAAGGGGTTGCGGGGTATCATCAGAACTAGGTGTGTTGCGGTGGGTGCAGGTATGGGGAGTGAGAGACGGGGATGGGTGAAGGGAAGGAACACAAGTGACAGCTGTAAAGATTGGATTGGGTTGGAAGGGCAAGGATGGATGTAGTGAATGCTGGTGGAAGTAATTTATTCTTTAAATTAGCCTTATTTGTTGAGAATTTGTTAGGGACTTCTGGGTTTTGGTTTGAGTGATTCATTTTTTTTTTGTATTTGGTTTGTCTAATAAATCAGAAGCCATTATTATTATTATTATTATTATTATTATTATTATTATTTTGGTGGTGAGCTGGCAGACTCGTTAGCGTGATGGACAAAATACTTAGTGGCATTTCGTCTGTCTTTACTTTCTGAGTTCAAATTCTGCCAAGGTTGACTTTGCCTTTCATCTTTTTGGGGCCGATGAAATAAGTACCAGTGGAACACTGGGGTTGATATAATTTACCAGCTGCTCCCCAATCAAATTTCAGACCTTGTGCCTATAGTAAAAAAGGATTATTATTGTTGTTGCTGTTGTTGCTACTGCTACTGCTACTACTACTACTACTACTACTACTACTGCTGCTACTACTACTACTACTACTACTACTACTACTACTACTACAGCGAGCTGGCAGAATCGTTAGCATACTGGACAAAATGCTTAGTGGTATTTCGCCTGGTGATATTTTCTGAGTTCAAATTCCGCTGAGATTGACTTTGCCTGTCAACCTTTTGGGGTTGATTAAATAAGTACCAATTACACACTGGGGTTGATGTAATTGACTTGATCCTCTCCCCCAAGCTGCCCATGTGGAAAAAATTTTAAATCATCATTATTATTATTATTATTATCTTGTACTTGCCATCATCAGATTATTGTGATCTGAATACTTGCAACATCAGAATGTTCTCCTCTAAAGAGACACAACTACTGGATGATCCCACAAAGATGCATATACGTGGGTGAGTAAAAAAGTAATGCCATTTTGTTTAGGACAGGTATAATTACCAACACAGGAACATGTATCATACATCATAATGAAGCTGGTCCTCTGTGGATCACATCCCTACTTCTCAAAATAGTCACCGTTTCTTTCAATTGCAATGTTCCACCTTCGAATGAGAGCATGTATCCCTGCCCCGTAAAATTCTGTTGACTGTTCTTTGAGCCACTTCTTTACTACAGTTTTTACTTCGTCATCACTGGACTATCTTCATCATTGGCCTATCATCTCTTTGGCCCCATGAAAGAGGGCTTGAGAAGCAAACATTATTCCAGTGACGAGGAAGTGAAAACTGTAATGAAGAAGTGGCTCAAAGAACAATCAACAGAATTTTACGGGGCAGGGATACATGTTCTCATTCGAAGGTGGAACATTGCTATTGAGAGAAACGGTGACTATGTCGAGAAGTAGGGATGTGATCCACAGAGGACCAGCTTCATTTTGATGTATGATACATGTTCCTGTATTGGTAATTATACCTGCCCTAAACAATATGGCATTACTTTTTGACTCACCCTCGTAGCATATTCTATAAAGTGGTTGGCATTAGGAAGTGCATCAAGCCATAGAAACTGTGCTGAAGCAGACATGGGAGCATTACACTTTTTCAAGCTGTCGGATCCTTGTTGGACCATCCTGCCCATGCCCAATAGGAAAGATGGATGTTAAAAAGTGATGATGATGGAGATTATGTGCTTATGTTGCAAAATACTGGTTTCAGTTTTTGGCACAAGGCCAGCAATTTTCGGTTTCAAGGAAGGAGCAAAGTCAATTACATCAACCCCAGTGTTTTACTGGTACTTAAGTCGTCAACCTTGAAAGGATGAAAGGCAAAGTTAACCTTGATGGAATTTGAACTTAAAATGTGGAGATGAATGAAATGCCGCTAAGCATTTTGTACAGCATGGTAGTAATTCTGCCAGCTTGCCATCTTAATAATAATAATAATAATAATAATAATAATCCTTTCTACTCTAGGCACAAGGCTTGAAATCTTTGGGGAGGTGGGGATGGGCAGTCGATTAGATTGACCCCAGTACACAACTGGTACTTAATTTATCGACCCCGAAAAGATGAAAGGTAAAGTTGACCTTGGCGGAATTTGAGCTCAGAATGTAAAGACAGACGAAATACTGCTAAGCATTTCGCCAGGCGTGCTAATGTTTCTGCTTGCTTACCATCTTTAACAAGAATAATGTTGACAGCAACAATAATAATAACGACTGTTTCAAATTTCGACACAAACCCTACAATTTTGAGAGAAGTGGTTTTGATAATATCATTTGACTCTGGTGTGAGCTGAAGATGACAGGCACAGTTAACCTGACTGAGATTTGAACTCAGAACGGTAAGTGTTGGGACAAAATGTCACAAGGTATTTTCCAAATTGCTAATGATTTTATCATTATTCCACACTTAATGATTATTTCTAATTCAGGCATAAGACCAGAAAATTTGATGTGGGACAAAGATCAGTTGATTAAATTGATCCAGTATATTATTTAGACATTTCTGTTTGTAACAAGTTTAACATTTTTTCAGGTATAATGTATCATGGTCTATATTATCCAATATGTTCTTTGTTTCCTTCTTTTAGTTGGTTGTGTATTTGTTAAGAGAATCGGCTGTTATTTCTAGCTAGGGAAGTTGAAGTGTAGAAATTCCTTCGTCGATTCTGGTGGTCATTACGTAGATGAAATAGCTGG
>NC_068982.1:135241731-135243169 GCF_001194135.2 Octopus bimaculoides
GGATGATGGCCTCCTTCAAACGTTTGTATATTTGACAGGAACTATAAATTTGCTTTAAGAGTTCCAAGAGTGAGACATTCAGGTTTTGCTTGTAGTTTGAAATACACTTGATGAGTCAGAGTAATTTACTATTGGCTTCATTGTTCTTTGGAACATTACATTTATTAATTAGCAAACTATAAAGATACAAGTTGATTAGAAAGTTCTTTTTGTGCTGACACACACATACCCCACCTCTCACACACTCATACATATATTGTGGGCATAATTCTTCATCTAGTTGTGTGTTGTATTCTATGAACAAGCAGCTAATTTGACATTACTTTAATTGAATTGAGCACCAGGTGAAGGCTGGTGTAGCTCTAGCAAAGAAGAGCATAAAATCAAATAGGTGGATGGAGCAGCTGGAAAGTAATTTCATTAGTCGTACAATACAAAACCAGTTGTCAGTACTTGAACCATCTCTTTATTGATCAACAATGTAACATACCTCTTTCTCTGTATTGGAACAGCTATTGCTCTTGTAGTTTTTTCTTTGGAAGATCAAAGTGTTTTTGTTATTGACACAGTGCAGAACTAATTATAAATAACTGAACCATCTATGTGTCGATCAGCAGTGTAACATCTCTCTTCATTGGAACAGCCCTGGCTCTACAATGTACATGTTCTTATTTCTATGGAAAATCTATTCTTTTCTGAAGTAATTAACTGCTGGAGTATGTCTCCAATATTGATTTCTTATTTCTTTATTGCCCACAAGGGGTTAAACATAGAGGGGACAAACAAGGACAGACAGAGGGATTAAGTCGATTACATCGATCCCAGTGTGTAACTGGTACTTATTTAATCTACCCCGAAAGGATGAAAGGCAAAGTCGACCTCGGCGGAATTTGAACTCAGAACGTAACGGAATACGAAATACCGCTAAACATTTCGCCCGGCGTGCTAACGTTTCTTATTTCTTTATTGCCCACAAGGGGCTAAACATAGAGGGGTCAAACAAGGACAGACAGAGGGATTAAGTCGATTATATCGACCACGGTGCGTAACTGGTACTTAATTTATCGGCCCCGAAAGGATGAAAGGCTAAGTCGACCTCGTCGGAATTTGAACTCAGAACGTAACAGCAGACGAAATACTACTAAGCATTTCGTCCAGCGTGCTAACGTTTCTGCCAGCTCGCCGCTTTATCTCCAATATTGATTTCTAACATCATCTTGTGTGCTGTGCAAGCATGGCTGTGTATTTGAGAAGTTTGCTTCACGATTACATGGTAGAGAGTTTTAGTCCAACTATGTTGCACCTTGGGCAAATGTCTTCTATAGTTCTCGGCTTAGAATGCCTTGTAAATGAATTTGATAGACAGAAAGTGTGTCAAAATCCATTGTATGTATGTATGTATGTATATATATATATATATATATATATATATATATAT
>NC_068982.1:135243260-135249570 GCF_001194135.2 Octopus bimaculoides
CATGGTTCCGGGTTCATTCCCACTGCGTGGCACCTTGGGCAAGTGTCTTCTACTATAGCCTCGGGCTGACCAGAGACTTGTGAGTAGATTTGGTAGACTGAAACTGAAAGAAGCCTGTCGTATATATATATATATATATATATCGTTCGTTTTTCATTTGACGTTCGCTTTCCATGCTAGCATGGGTTGGAATATATATGTATGTATGTATGTATGTATGTATGTATATGTTTGTGTGTCTGTGTTTGTCCCCCCAACATCGCTTGACAACCGATGCTGGTGTGTTTACGTCCCCGTAACCTAGCGGTTCGGCAAGACAGACCGATAGAATAAGTACTAGGCTTACAAAGAATAAGTCCTGGGGTCGATTTGCTCGACTAAAGGTGGTGCTCCAGCATGGTCGAAGTCAAATGACTGAGACAAATAAAAGAAAGAATAAAAGTATATGTAAATTTATATCGCTGATTTCTGCGGTTGATAGGTATTTATACTTTTTTAGATTTTAATTAATTCTGTGGGAGGTTTTGGAACGTAACATCCACGATAGTTGAGGGATTACTGCATATTCTTGTCAGTAGATTATTTAGTTAACCAGTAGGCTTATTTTGATTGGTCAATTTGCTAAGAATAGCAATTGAATTTTTCAACTATTTTAGAATATAAATAAAGGATGGACGACTTTGTGTAATATTATCTTGGAATATAAAAGGAATGTCTTGGAATATAAAAAAAAGAAGAAATGCTTCTGATCATATATTTGCTTAGTCACAGCTTATTGGTGCCAAACAATAACTTATACAAACAAAAGATATAGAATTTAATGCCTCGAGTGAAAAAAAAACAGCACAAAAAACCCCCATTGCTCTCAGTGAAAGAATTCCCAAACTACAAATGAGAAGACTTTAAAATTAAATAATGAAGTAAAATTATACATAGTAAATATGTAATTTGGAGGAAGGAAGAAAATTTATAAATATTTCTATTTTTCTTTGTAAGAAATGAGTTGGAGAAAGCAACAGAAAAATTCTCCTATGTATCCTTCCAGAGATATTTTTACTTAAACCAAGTTATGTTAGGGGGAAAAAAATTTGATAAAAATAATCTTTTTTTCTTTTACTTTTTACTTGTTTCTGCCATTAGACTGTGGCCATGCTGGGGCCACAGCATGTTACTTATTCTATCAGATCCTTTTGCCAAATTGCTAAGTTATGAGGATGTAAGCACACCAACACTGGCTGCCAAGCAGTGTAGTGGTGGACAAACAAAGGCATAAAGACACGAACGTACGCACACACGCATACACAATTGGCTTCTTTCAGTTTCCATCTACCAAATCTAATCACAAGGCTTTCGTCGGCCCAAGGACTGAAACCCTCGAAGTAATGTGGGTGCAAAGCGAACTTCTTAACTACACAACCAAGTGTGAATACACTCATACACACGTATACATGCTCATAAACACACACACATGCATGCATACGCATGTGTGCGTGCGTGTGTAATAAATTCATGTTAAGAAAATATGAATATCCAGTCCGTTGATAAGCTGAAGGAGCTACTCATTGAATTAATGTGCGAAGTAGCTGAATACTCCGCAGACTCCTGAATCCTTAAGATAATTCTCAAATACAATCAGCACGCGAGACAAGACTGGATCATTGAACTGTAAGAGCATTCCATCTGAAAAATTTCTACCCAGGCTCCATTCATGGCCAAGGTCTTCATCAACTTGAGGTTACACTGAAAGAAACACATGTCCAAGATGCTAGACAGTAAAATCGAACTCAGAATCTTCTGGCTGCAAAGCGAACTACTCGGCTACACGCACACACACACACAAACGAGGTCTGATCAATAAGTATCCGGACCGTTGTCATAGTAACGAAGTTAAAATACGCAGAGTGAAACCGGTTGGTGAAGATTGACCCTGAGCTCTGCTGTGCATGCGCACCAAGTTTTAACGTTCTAGCTCACTTCTGCTGTTTACAACAGTGCTTGAAATGAACGTGTGTAGCGTTTCATCGTTGCATTGGCCATGACAAAGTTTTGATGACGATATCTGCTCAGAACCCTACGCAAAGTTACAGAAAGTGTATGGAGAGGAGTGTATGAGCCGCACACAAGTGTACGAGTGGTTCGGATGTTTCCAAGTTGGCAGAAAAGATGTCGCTATTGACGAACGTTCTGGGAGACCCGGAACCAGCAGAACTGAGAAAAACATCGCGTATGTGCGTGCAGTTGTGAGGGGAAATCGTTGAATCACTACCCGTGAATTATGAGAGGATGTGCAGATTAATTACGGTTCAGTTCAGTCCATTATCACTGGAGATTTGGGTATGAGACGCGTGCCTGCCAAGTTTGAGACAAAACTGCTTTCAGCTGACCAAAAAGACACTCGGGTTTCAGTTGCACAAGATCTCCTGGATTGTATAGAGAACGATGAAAGCTTTTTGAAAACTTTGCGTAAGTCTCTGAGCAGGTATCGCCAAGTTTTAAGCAAAATTTGATGCAGATTCTCTGCTCAACTTTCTCTGTCATGGTCAGTGCAACGATTACACGCTACACACCTTCCTTCCAAGCACTGCTGTAAACAGCAGAAGTAAGCACGCACAGTAGAGTTCAAGGTCAATCTGTACGAAGCGTCTTCACTCTGCGTGCTTTAACCTCGTTACTATGGCAACAATGCAAATACTTATTGATCTGACCACGTACATACAGACAGTGCAGGCTATCATAACTGAGGTTGTGAACTGAAGATATTTTCTCGTTAATTGAAATTGTAACTTTAATGAAAACAAAAGGCATTAACGCCAATGAAAATTATTTTCAGAAAGTGCAAGGGAGAAAACTGCTGAAATTTCAATCAGTAAACGTATTAAATAAAGGTTTGAAGTGTTATGGAGAGATAGCCATGCTGATAACTCCAGATCTGGCTGAACCTCGTCAGTGAATTACAGAAGCTCCTTTATGCTTTATTCTTGTTTCAGCCATTGGATTATAACCATGCTGTGGCTCTGTTTTAAAGAGTTTAGTCGATCAAATCGATCCCGTACGTATTTCAAGTTTGGTACTTATTCTAATTACTTTGTAGGTGATAGGGTCTCCATCCTTGGGTAACCCTATCCCGTACAATTAATTTTCTTTAATGAAGAAAACGAAAACGCTGAATGAATTGAAGAACAGCATAACAAATATTTATTACAAATTGCTCAGCCTTACATCTCGGGGTGTCGACTTAGCCAGGTCGCCCTTTATGGTTGGAGTGGAGACGGCGTCAGTGTAGTTGCGTGGTTGGTTAAGTCATTCTTCACTGTCTCCGTGGTGGACTGTGTTGACTCAAGGTAGAGTTGACGGAACGGCTCTTAGGGACGCCTATTGTCCTCGAAGGTTCAGCGGCTAAGAGGTAGAGAAAATGCGGGAACACTTGGATATTGGATGACCACGCATGCGCATGAGGGGCTTCCTGCATTCCTCCCGGAAGACTAGTCCCTGCGCATGCGTGGATAAACTCAGCGACTGGTATTAGGCACCACTATAACTTTTTGCTAAATCGCTAGGTTTAATGTAATCAAACTAAGCTCCGGTTGTCAAACGCTGAGAGACAAATACAAAGATATCATCATCATCATTCTCATCAGTTAATGTCCATGTTATATGCTGGTATCGATTGAACGGTTTGACAGAAACCGATATCTCCAAGGATTGCATCGAGCTCTAACACGGCTTTATGACCCTTCCTAACGCCAATCATTTAACGGTGAAGACTGGTGCACTACTGAGGTCGCCATGCAATTCGCAGCAGGACTACTAACTCTGGTGTGTGTGGAAGAACAGGCACATAAGGAGTTTCTTTGTACTAATTCTCTGACATTGTGTGTGTGTGTGTATGTGTGTGTGTGTGTGTGTGTGTGTGTGTGTGTGTGTGTATGTGTGTGTTTGTGTGGACGTATGTATGTGCTGTGTGTATCTTTTACCGAATGATATAATCATTGGCGAGAGATTGAGAAAATCAGTGCATTACGAAGTAACTTCCTTTAGATATTTGTTCATCACCGAGTTAGCCATACTTCCTTGTAAGTGAATCTCAGTCTGAAATTCTGCAAGCTAAGCGATTGGCTTAATTCAAAACCTGTAACCAACAGTATCATTGTTCATAGAAAAGAAAGCTCAATATCGCTATTTTTTTTAGAAAAACAAAAACAAAACAAAACAAAACCAAACAGACATAAAAAACCCAGCAGCGTTTTTACTTATAAAATGTTATATAAACTAAAGTAGATAACTAATATATGTTGACAGTCGGTTGAATCGACTCTCTTTTGTCTGCAAGTAGGTAATTTTCTGATAATTGAAGAAAACATTTCAAGCATTCTAAACTGGGCAAACGCTGTTTTTTTTTATGATACAGATAAATGTCATTTAATGGCAGATAAAATGTACAGTCATTATGTTGTTATTTACATTTATAACTGTGACCTCCACTCATAAAAACATATTGGAAAAGTCCAGGTATAATACGCTACAATGTTATAAAACCCATTTCGATTTTGGAGTCTAAAGAGTTTTAAAAGCTTTACAATAACATTTATAAAACGCTGTGTTGTATAAAAGTGGATAGTCAACGCTACTGTCGCCAGAATACAGTCACCGACAGACACCCTGACGGACCCAGAGCTGATCATCTAAGGGAAGGTAACTCCATACAAATCCTGCATTCTGATAACCACTGGGATCATGACACTTGTTACACGAGACCAACACAAATTTGAAGATCGAGAGAATGAGATTGACTCTGTACAAACCGTGTCGACAATAATACTCTTTATTGTGCAGATTGTTCAGCAAATCGAGACACTAGCATTATTAATACAGTCACGCTTTCTTCATTGTGCAGTGGTAATAGTGAAAGAAACGACGGTGATAGACAGAAAATGCAACTGAAATCTTCAGCTTTGACGCTGCTCACAGGTGGCCTTAGGTGATGGTCGTTTTAGCTATATCTTGCTGAATATTTCATTCGCCGAAGCGACGAGAGAGTCAAAAGCAATTTAATCATAATAAAGCATTATTACATTATTGTATTTATTCTTAATAAAAGTGAACAGGAAAACTTTGCAGCTCAATACTTCGTAGCCAATGTATTACAAACACTCCTAATTTTAATCTTCATTTCAGTGAAAAAAGTTCGTTAATACACAGAGTTTTATGCTAAATGATGTCTTAATGACTACTAAAAACAGATGTTTTCAAGTTTCCCGTACAAGAGCACAAAATGTCTGAAAGAAACATGGATGCACAAAAGTGGTTTCAAATTTTGGCCCAAAGCCAGAAGTTTCGGGTGTGGGGCTAAATCGTTTACATCAACTCCAGTGATCATCTGGTACTTATTTTATCGACCCTGAAAAAATGACAAGCAAAGTCAGCCTCAGTGGAATTTGAAATGGATGCATAATATTAACCACACATTATAATCCATTTGTCCACAGAGAAAAATATATCGTATAGATATGCCAAACGATGCCCTGAGCATGGCAGGGCAATAATATTCCTTTGATTTTTCCGTTGTTTAACCATTTTTCTGTTCTGTGTATTACAAGATATACACTGAATATATTTTCCTGGCGTCCATGCATTGTATATGATACACATTTCAATTTTTTTAAACCAATAAAATAACATTAGACTTATGAAAGGAAATATTTACTCTGGCACGAAACAAGGGGTAGCCCTAAAACAAGCATGGACGTTCGTGACAAACTTATGAAAATGCTTTGGACAGGCAACGGGTTCAGTCACAAAATACCGAGACGTAAGTACTGAATATAAAATAATTCCATTTAAATATCATGTTATCCAAGTCAGATATCATAGCTATATTAAATATATATATAAAAAAATAATAAATATAAATACGCCATTTTAAAGCCTAGCCAGGCTCATGGGCCCGGTTTCAATAGCGTATGTGTTCCTCAGCTGGACGGGACACCAGTCCATCGCAGCGTTATTAATTTTTGCTAACTGAGTGGACTGGAGCAACGTGAAATGAAGTGTTTTGCTCAAGAATCACAACGCGTCACCCGGTCCAGGAATCGAAACCACAATCTTACGATCATAATGCTGACACCCCTAACCACTAAACCACGCGCCTCTACCACGTTAAATATAACTTCGTTTTAAAGTACATTAATTTAACACTAAATAGTAGTAAGTAAAATAAATAAATTATGATGGACTGTGATAACTGGAAAGTTTAAAATTTCAAAATTTCTTTTATTTATTAAAAGGGGAAAAATGTAATGATAAACAACAT
>NC_068982.1:135249768-135257642 GCF_001194135.2 Octopus bimaculoides
GATTGGAATTATACGATGAAGATTTCTATACGATGTTAGAAATTTCGACCTCTTCTTCTTCAATTGAATAGTAATCTTTTTTTTTTTTGTAAAATTGAAAAGAAAACGAAAAAGTGTTCTCCATATTTAACTGCTCACAAATACAATTTAAGATTTTACCAACGAAAATGAAATGAAGAATGGAAAACATTGAAATTTATTGTTGTAACTGACATTTCTCAAATATGCCTCCTCACCTATCGTTTTAGAGAAATGTGAGACTGGATAATTGAGTATGCCGTTTGTGGGTAAAAAAAAGCAAATAAAAAAACAACAGACCTGTTATCGCTCCGTCTCGTGCGGCTTTCTGCCGCCCGTCTCTCGTTAACCGACTGGCCCGGGCGCGACGGCGTGCCGCCGCTGGGCTCGCGCAGGCCGAGCCGACCTTCTTACCTTCTTAAAAAGGAAACTATCTACTGGATATTAAAGTTCTACATGTATTAAGCCTAAAATGAAGAAGGAAAAAGAAACAAAAAACTAACTGGTTACAATTTGAATGCTTTTGATCATAATGTCTTCTTGAGGGTTAAATAACAACAACACCGAGCAAATACGTCATCATCGATGACAAACTAAACTCCATAATATTTTCTCTTTACTATTTCATTTTGCTCTTTCACCATTTCGATCACTTTCCGTGTAAAGCATAATCCAATTGGCTGGAGAGTTGGATCATATGTTGTACTTATTCAGATTTGCAATTTTCATATTTGCCGAAGCCATTAAAGTTCTGCTTGATGAGTTTTCCCGTCTATTTCATTCCTTCTGTTCCAACTGTTTCTCTGTGTACATAATAACATATGTTAGTTTGTCTATCATTCTTTTATTTTCGTTTCATCTAATCCCTTTCCTTCCTCTTTTGCATGCAGACACACACATAAAATTATTTATTTACCATCGTATGTACTTAGTCATTTAGTTGGTCTTTCAGGATTAGTGGTATCCATCCAACAAATGGGTATTCGACCGGAATGACTTCAATAGAGTTGAATATGGGATATATAACTTCTCTTCTCCAGAGAATTCACGTTGTAAGTGAAGTGAAACTGCTACAAGGGGTCACAGACTGGGAATTGCAAATATCAGTATGATGCTCGCCACACACTCAGAATTTTCTAATCAACATTTTGGTTAATGTATATCAAAGAATTAAAGTTTATCGTTGGTTAACCTGTGTTTGAGCGACGAATATTTTCAGTTAAACAAAACAAATTGACATAAAGGACACAACCACATACATACATACTTCATTTTACGAAGACTCGCTTTACGAGACCCCCGGGTTTACGAGTTATATTTTTCAGCTCACTTTTGTATGGTGAGCTGAAATTTTTCAAGCACAAGATCCAAATTTTGAACAAAGTGAAAAAGTTTCTACAATCATAATAAATGCTTCTGCGTGTTATCGAGAAATTTATAGCGAGCGGAAAAAAGCTTCTTCTAAGCAAACAATTCCAGACTTTAGAAATAATACATTTCTAAATCTCTCAGAGAGATTTCAGCAGCAGTGATACGATGAAGTAGTTGTATGCTGTCAACTTAATGTGACAGTACCTTTAAGGGAATAATACTATTGTTGTTTAGACCTAGGAAGCTGCACCGCTTCTTGTCGGCCTTGACACATTTCCTGTGTCCTTATGTTTACAAGAAGGAGTAGAAAAGATTATTTCATTCTTTAGGCGGCGAGCTAGCAGAAACGTTAGCACGCCGGGCAAAATGCTTAGCGGTATTTCGTCTGTCTAAAGGCCTCACTGCTCATATAAAGCAAAGCTTCCCCGCTGAACAAGACGGAGTCTTTTGTGTACTCCTTCTTCATCAGTATATCTCAGAAAAAGAATTGAAGGGGACTAATATCTGGTGAGCCAAGAACCCGTTACAAACGGCCACGTCTCCTTCCCATCCAGTTACGAAAATTGTCATTCAACTGATCTCTTACTGACGTGGTGTAATGTGCAAGGCCTTCATTTAGTCTTTCAATTTGAGTCATTAGCTGGTCACTCAACATAAATTCCGCCGAGGTCGACTTTGTCTTTCATCCTTTCGGGGTCGATAAATTAAGTACCACTTGCGAACTGGGTTCGATCTGTTCGACTGGCCCCCTCCCGCTAAATTTCAGGGCTTGTGCCTAGAGTAGAAAAGAATATTGATTTAGTCAGAATTGTAGCATCCAAACATTTCAGTAGTTGGTTCAATTTGAACTTTGAAACAAAGTCCGAAAAATATAAAGGAAAATCGTATAAAACCTAAAAGCCACATTGCTTATGACTGTTTTTGAAAAGATGCGATACGATGTAAAACAAAAAAACGAAACAAATTCTGATACATACACGAATGTGCAAAACCGTAGTCAAGAACTTGGGGAAATAGATCAATAAATTGATTTTGCTATATTGATTTGAAATTTTGGCTCAGGGTCAGCAAGTTCGGTGGAAGCATTAAGTTGATTACGCCGATCCCAGTGTTTGACTAGTGATTATTTTATCGTCCTCAAAAGGAATGAAAAGCAAAGTCGATTTCGGCGGAAGTTGAACCCAAAAATTGATTTTGATATATTAACAGAGGCGGTAAGATGGTAGAATCGTTAGCACGCCGGAAAAATGCTTACTCTTTTACTCTTTTACCTGTTTTAGTCATTTGACTGTGGCCATACTGGAGCACCGCCTTTTAGTAAAAACAAATCGACCCCAGAAGTTATTTTTCGTAAGCCTAGTACTTATTCTATCTGTCTCTGTTGCTGAACCGCTAGGTTACGGAGACGTTGACACACCAACATCAGTTGTCAAGCGACGGTGGGGGGACAAACACACACACACACACACACACACACACACACACACACACACACACACATACAACAGGCTTCTTTCACCAAATCCACTCACAAGGTTTTGGTCGGCCCGAAGTTATAGTAAAAGACATTTACCCAAGGTGCCACGTAGTGGGACTGAACCCAGAGACATGTGGCTTTACGTTCTGAGTTCAAATTCCACCGAGATCGACTTTGACTTTCATCCTTTCGGGGTCGATAAAATAAGCACCAGTCAAATACTGGGTCCGATGTAATTGAGAAATCCTTTGCCCCAAAATTGCTGGTCTTGTGCCAAAATCTGAAACCAGTATATCAGCAAGGGTAGCGAGCTGGCAAAATCGTTAGCATGTCGCGCAAAATACTTAACGACAGTTCCTTAAACTTTACGTTCTGAGTTCAAACTCCGCCGAGATCAATTTTACCTTTCATCCATCGATCGATAAAGTAAGTACCAGTTAAGCACAGGAATCGATGTAATCACGTAACAGAAGGCCTGAAATTATGGAGGAAGCCTCCATAATTTCAGGCCTTCTGTCTATCGCAGAAAGAAATATATTAACAATGAATTTAATTTTCGAAGTTATAGATTGTAAGCAAAGTGGTGACTTAGAAGACGCGTTAGAGCGTGTGACAAAATGCTTTGCAATATTTGTTCCGAAGTTTGAATTCGATGCAATACTTGCCAAGGGGCGATGGGTCGACGGAACTTTTAGGAGTATTTGCTTTGGTTCTTTGTGTTCTAAGTACCAAAGCATACGTGTTCTGTATGTGGCTGATTAGATTATGTCTTGTAAAAAGTACCAGTTGCTGAGACCCCCTTCGGTCATGAATGACCATGGGATTGCACCTAGAAAGTTACCCTCCCAGGCACAAGTCCGGGCAAGGTTGTTTATAGAAGACCAGTAGTCGCCCATGCATACTAGTCTCCCCTCTCCACGCCACCGATGTTATCCAAGGGAAAGGCAAAGACCGATACAGCTTGGCACCTATGACGTCGCAACTCATTTCTACAGCTGAGTGAACTGGAGGAACGTGAAATAAAGTGTCTTGCTCAAGAACACAACACGCAGCCCGGTCCGGGATTCAAACTCACAACCTCACGATCGTAAGCTCGACGCTCTAACTACTGAGCCATGCGCCTTCTGGAGCCATGCCCTAACAGGAGTAGGGCAACAAGAAACCACCACTGTACATTCTTGCGATAATAACATGACAAGCACTGTGCTCTTGACATGTGATTCTCTAGGAGTCGTTCGTTGACTTCATTGTACAAAAAGAAATGATTAACAAATATTATAAGCAAACAGAGTGAGTGTCATCATACTATAATAAAACATACTATAATGAAGAGAGAGAGCCCGATAAAGAAACGGAATTGGTAGAGCGCCAAATTACTTGTTCTACGGCGTTATTGTGTTAAGTTCCGATTTCAAATTCCGTCAGTACTCAAAGATGTCTTTCATTCTGGCATTGTGCCAATATGAGAAATCTATTATTGGGAAAGATTTCGTAGATCAAATCAATTTGAAAACAATCTAGAAATATTGAAGCGTGCTTAGAATATTAAATATGGGAATGAATCTTGTCAAAGAGACATATTACACTGAGGCGTCAATAAAAAGATTCATTCAAGAATTTTTGCACTTTTATCATCTTTCACCTTACACTTTTCATATCCACACATTACACACAATCTATCTATCTATCGACCGACCTACCTACCTACCCATCCGTCCGTCCGTCCGTCCGTCTGTCTGTCTATCTATCTATCTTTCTAATAAAGTAAAAGTTGTGAAGGATATTGGCTTCAAATTCTGGAACAAGGCCAGCAATTTTGAAGGAGAGGTTAAGTCGATTACATCGACCCTAGACCTCACCTAGTACTTATTTTATTGACCTCAGTGCTCACCCGGTACTTATCTTATCGATCCCGTAAGGATGGAAAGCAAAGTCGACCCCGGCAAAATTTGAACTCAAAACGTAAAAGCGAAACAACATGCTGCTAAGCATTTCGCCCGGCGTGCAAACGATTCTGCCAGCTCACCGCTTTTGAGGAATAGAAAGAAATATTAGAATATGCTTTACACTCGTGCTAACGATTGCTTTTTGTCTCACGGTGGTGCTCCAGCATGATCACAGTCACCTAGCTGAAACAATAAAAAAAATAAAAGAATAGTGTAGATATCTGAGAGAGAAATCAATGCCTTGGGCTGGGCCGATAGATTTGTTTATTACATCAAAAATTGACAAGCTTGGTTGTTCACGACTGGACAGCCCAACGTGAAGTGAAAGTCAACTTTTGACATAAGCACACACACACACACGTTTATGTATATATATACATACGTGTCTATCTATCTATCTATCTATCTATCTATCTATCTATCTATCTATCTATCTATCTATCTATATAAACGCTAACGCAGAACATCTAGGCAGTTAGGTGATACAAGAAAGGGACAAAGCATATAGATAGACGATACAAAGAAAACACTGACAGGTCATTTGGAGCTTTCTTTCTTCAGTCGAGATCCAGATTATCTTTGCAATTTCGGCTGGTTATTCTCGATATTGCTCCAATATGGTCAGCCCTAAGGAAAAACTAAGCTAAGAGCATTAGATTCCTTGGAAGAAAGCAGCGAATGTATACAAAAACAAGGACGGAAAAAAAACGAACAATGTCACACAAATACAGTAAAAATAATAACAGGACATAACAACGGATAGTCATATACGTATATATCTGATCGGTTGCACATTCATAGTGTATGCATTTTGGTGATATACATCAAATTTGCTGCGGATTATAGCGTCCGGAGAAAACTCCTCAGACAACGTCGAGTGTTAAAGAACGCCTGAATGTCACAGACCACCCAAAACAACTTGTCTCATAATCATCGAGAATGGTAGATATCAATGTTTCGTCATTATTATGGCTTATGAATACCATGTTCTATGGCCATCTCAAAGTCAAGTGAATCATTGGTCTATGGCTTATATGCAAATAGAGCGAAGTCTCTTTGCATATAAGTCATAGAGCAGGCATTCTCTTCCTTTTGTTTTGTCATCCATTGTCGGGTTTGAAGCTAAATAGTCTGGTCGGTTATATCCATTTAGAGTAGAATCTTTATTTGTTTCAGTTATTGGATTGTGGCTATGCTGGGGAACTACCTTGAAAGGTTTAATCGGATAAACTGACCCCGGGATTTATATTTTGAAGCCTAGAACTTATTCTGCTGGCTTCTTTTGCCGAAACGCTGAGTTACGTGGATGCAGCAAGCCAATACTAGTTGCCAAGCGGTGTAGGGGACAAGCACGCCACCCCCTACACGGCTGTCTTTCAAACATTTTCCTTCTACCAAATTTACTCTCAAGGCATTGTTCGGTTTGGGGTTATACTAAAAGACACTCGGCCAAGGTGCCGCGCAGTGAGACTGAACCCTAAACCATGTGGTTTCAAAGCGAACATCTTCACCACAGTCATACCTGCGCCTATAGATAGACAGCGATGTCGTGGGATTCGGACAAAAGCAATGACACGCACGCGCACACAAATACACACACACCCCTATTCTCAACTGGTACTTATTTTATAAACTCTGTAAGGAGAAGGGCAAAATGGGCCTCAGTTGAATTTGAGCTTAAAGCGTAAAGCGGAAAGAAATGCTGCTCAGTATTCTGTCCGACGTGGTAACACTTCGTCCGGATTGCCGCCTTTCAATGCGCAGATATTAGAAATAGATAGCTTAGGAGGATTTTACACATTTGTGCCAGAACATGTCAGTGTGCATGCTGACTTTATTACATTGGCATAGTAGTAAACCTCAGGCGTCATGGCGATAAATGAGGATGACAAGAATCAAGTGAGATCGTCTGCAATGAATGATAACTTTGGGCTTTATTTGACACATTCTATTATTTATTCACTCAGCAAACACCCACATCTGTTGACTATGAATGTCTTCTGTAGGAGAGGTGACAATCTTGTTATATTTAATGAACCTGGATCGACATCTATCTATCTATCTATCTATCTATCTATCTATCTATCTATCTATCTATCTATCTATCTATCTATCTAGCTGTCTGTCTGTTTGTCTGTCTGTCTGTCTATGTCTCTCTCTCTCTCTCTCTCTCTCTCTCTCTCTCTCTCTCTATCTATCTAGTTTACAAATATAGTATAGGTAAATTCAAGAAAAAAAAGTACTCCATCCAGAGAAAGGAAAATACTTATTTAATACACAATTACGAAAGAGTTACAAATAGTTTCATGCTTAGCGACACTTTAAATGTGCAAGTTTATAAAGCACGTCACGTATTTCCATGCAATCTTCCAGACTCTGTTCATACGTTAGGTGTATTTAAAAACCAGGACGCTGGACTGTGAGAAAATGAAAAGAGAAACAATAGGAGAAAAATAAAAAGAAAATAGCGTGAAGACGCTTGATGCAAAAAGCAAAACAAGAAGTAAGAAAAGAAGCGTATTGCTTCTACAAACAAAGAGGACGAAGGTCTTAGTTTCTTTTCTTTTCTTTCTTCTTGTTCCAGTTTTTGAATCAACCATCACGTTTCCTCCACTCGGTTTTTTTTTCTTATTTTCTCAGTGTAGCGTCCTGGTTTTTAAATACTTCAAACGTATACACAGAACCTGAAAGAGTGCTTGGAGATTCATGGCGTGTTTAACACATCTGCCAATTTTATCTGCCAATATTTGAGGCAACGGAAATTGCCAAAACTGACTGTCAGTATAAGGAATTCTCGAACGGTGTTTTCGGTGGATTACAGTCTTTGACAGTATAGGCGTAGGAGTGGCTGTGCGGTAAGTAGCTTGCTTACCAACCACATAGTTCCGAGTTCAGTCCCACCGCGTGGCACCTTGAGCAAGTGTCTTCTACTATAGCCTCGGGCCGAGCAAAGCCTTGTGAGTGGATTTGGTAGACGGAAACTGAAAGAAGCCCGTCGTATATATGTGTATATATGTATATGTATGTGTGTGTATATGTTTGTGTGTCTGTGTTTGTCCCCC
>NC_068982.1:135259401-135261658 GCF_001194135.2 Octopus bimaculoides
GAGAGAGAGAGAGAGAGAGAGAGAGAGAGAGGAATATCGCTGGTTTGTGCAGTTGTATGTCTATATCTTCCACTAACAGTTTTATAGAGAACAGTTTTTTATGACCGTACTTCTTGTTAGTCTGAATACGGCATAAACTATCGCACGATGTCTTACTTCAGCTTACCGTGTGCAGTAGTGATTAACTTAAAAAGAGAAGAAGAAGCGCGATATAGTCGATGCGGTTTCAATTCCCAATCAAGCATTATAGCTTAAAATGCACATCACATGTTTTGCTTTGGTAAAAAAACGGGTAACTCTTTTCAGCCGCTATGTCTTTTTGACGTTATTAATAATAGAATTCATGTCTAGCTTCCCTATAGAAATTATCGTAACGTCTGTGCCTGTTTATCTGACCCACGTACTGTTTTGTTCATTCAAAGTGACAGAGGTCACATCAGTTCATTTAGTTATTGAATTTCAATTCAGTCGTAGTTGATGTTGATTGCTCTAGGTCCACCTTGAACAAGCTGGTTATTGATCAAATACACTTCAAAATGTGACCATCTTATATTTTCCAGGCCAGTTCAACCAGATTCATATTATCCAATGTGTCATTTTCTTTTTAAGAGAGTAGAGTGTAATTTGGGGGTGATTTGGTTGTTCTTTCTTGTATATTGCATGGCATTGAATAATCCGTCGTAGACTCTTAATGGTGACTACGTATAACATCGTCATATATTGTGTAAACTGGATTGTGTATATGTGAAGGTTTACGTGTGAATGTACAGAAACCGACGGTCAAAGGAGAGGGGGAGAGAGAGAGAGGGGGGAAGAGAGAGAGAAAGAAGGAAGAAGAGAGGGAGAGAGAGAAAGTGAAAGAGAGAGAGAACGATAAAGAGAACGAGAGAGAAAAAGAGAAAGCGAGAGAGAATGAGAAAGAGAAAGCGAGAGAAAGAAAGAGAGAGAGAGAAAGAGGGAGAGAGAAAGAAAGAGAGAGAAAGAGAGAGAGAAAGTGAGAGAAAGAAAGAGAGAGAACGAGAGAAAGAGAGAGAAAGAAAGAGAGAGAGAAAGAGAGGGAGAGAGAGAAAGAAACAAAGAGAAAAAGAGAGAGAGAAAGAAAGAAAGAGAGAGAAAGAGGGAGATAGATAGATAGAGATAGAGATAGAGAGAGAGAGAGAGGGAGAGAGAGAGAGAGAGAGAGAGAGAGAGAGAGAGAGAGAGAGAAAGAGAACTGGAACAGCTGAACATTCGCCACTTAGGGAGAAATAGAGAGATAAGTACAAAAGATAGGCGCTGTTACCAACACATTAAGCTGACAACATTCAGAAGAGACAACACACTACATCATGTGACAAATGAAGGGCGCAGCCGACACATTAAATGTCCAAAAGCAATAAACGAAAACTGAATGTTATTTCGTTTGTCTGATATTTGTGTTTTTATGGTATGTCGTAGGTGTTATTTCAATTTAGAAAATATATTGGTTTGCAAAAAGAACACAGTTCAATGTTGATAGGATCGCTTTGTGAGACAATGACTATAGTATATGTCCATGAGCTTATTTGCACAAGTGTGTGATATATATTCGTGCATATGTATATATATATATATAGATGTGTGCGTATGTGTGTAGATCAAACAGGTGTTGCATAAAACGTAAGTACAGTAATTTAGAATATTTGGCAGTAAATGTATAAATAAATTCCCATAGTTCATGCTTAAAAGAACTGCGTCTAATGTATTATGCTTTAGAGTATAAATGTGTGTATGTATGAGGTGTATTTGGATCTACGTACGTGAGAATGCGTAGAATGGTGTATGTTCTTTTGGCTTATTATAAATAATAAAAAGAAACAAACAAAAACATGTTAATAGTTTCAATGATGATTACAACGAATGTTTTATTATCAGTCCGTTATTTAATTATAGATGTATCGTGACATTCTCTCTTCGCATGATTCAAAAGTAATTCGCTAACATTATTGGAAACTTGAAAGATGATCTTTTCGATCAGATTACGTGGGTAAGCAGCTATCCTCTGTTATTGGTTTATGAGAAATATACTTCGTATCTTCCTATTCTAACAGCTTAGGGAATACAACTTTTTACAATACACCGCATTGACGTCGGCAACGCACGTCGGTGATATTGGAAAGCAAATAGCTTAGGATCATTGCATATTGCATTAGGGAGAAGAATTGTGAGAAAAGGGATAACACTAATATATATATACAAAATATGATTGTGTGTGCATGTACGCATGTGCGTGAATATA
>NC_068982.1:135261921-135263195 GCF_001194135.2 Octopus bimaculoides
TTCATAGCTCTTTAAAGCTATTATAACTGCGTTCCACCCATGCCACTACTGGTGATATCATCAAATTTTGAATTTATCCACAGGTGATATGAACAGTAGTGACATCTAACTTCAAATCTCAGTGTTTGAATATTTCATTTATATATATATATATATATATATATATATATATATGTATATATACGACAAGAAATAATTTTTGCCTCTTTCTATGGAGACAAAAGGGTTTGTAGGACTGCAAAAAGAAGTGCTCAAATGAAATTGCGACAGAGACAAAAAAAGTTGATTAGAGAGCAAACATCAAATTCGAGTCGACGACTTTATATAACATCTCGCTTCCATACATTTCATCATATATAAACATTACCATGGCCTTCAACATATAAAGGGAAGACATATATAAAAGCACAGAAGGTGAAAAATATATATGCACCTAAAAATACAGAATATATAGAACGGCCTATCAAGAAAAAGTATATACAATCGACTAAAATAAGTGATTAAAATGAATTACTAAAGCGTGTCAAGCGACTAAAAAATAAATAATATCAATCGACTAAAAAAATGTTTGTACTTCCCTCAATTAAAAATATGCCAAAATAGTTCGTTTCATAAAACCCATTGTAGGTTGATAGTAAACGACTTGATTATGAAATTCCTGTTCATCCTGATGAGGGGGTCATTGCAGAGATGCGCTTTAACTCGTAATCGGACCGCGGCAGTGAACTGCCGAAATGGTCATAGTTGCGTTTTGACTTGATTTTGTGGAACTCTCTTACGCTCCTTGGACTTCAACCTACCATGGGTTTTATGAAACGAACTATTTTGACATATTTTTGATTGAGGGATGTACAAACATTTTTTTAGTCGATTGATATTTTTTGTTTTTAGTCGCTTGACACCTATTAGTAATTCATTTTGATTACTCATTTAATCGATTGTATATACTTTTCCTTGATAGGCCGTTCTATATAGTTGGTATTTTTATGTGCATATATATTTTTCTAACTTTTATGCTTTTATATATGTCTTCCTTTTATATGTTGAAGGCCTTGGTAATGTTTATATATGATCAAATGTATGGAAGCGTGATGTTATATCATATGTATGTACACACACACACACACACACACACACACATGTATGTATGTACACACACGCTCATATGTATATACATACATATATTAATATATGGGTTATAAAATATATATAGATATATTTACACATATATATATAGATAGATATTGTATATATATATATATATATATATATAT
>NC_068982.1:135263916-135266574 GCF_001194135.2 Octopus bimaculoides
ATATATATATATATATATATATATATACAATATCTATCTATCTATATATATAGTTTTTAACCCATATAAGCAACGAACATATTACTATACAGGTGTATATCTGTGAGCTATGACCAAACCACACATGAAACAACATCGGTGTATGGACTGTGACGTGTTTTAATCGATATCGTTCGTTAGTTTCTGCCTAACACTGCTGCTGTTTAAGCATAGACTTGATTCATCTGCTTTGTATATACCTGGCAGCTTGTTAGCTGTGCTTGGTGAGTCTTGTTAGCTGTGCTTGGTGAGTCTTGTTAGCTGTGCTTGGTGAGTCTTGTTAGCTGTGCTTGGTGAGTCTTACCTGTCGTGTTCAGTGTAAAAATACATTTATTACACCTGTCAAACTAGCGGCAATATGTAAAGTAGCTTACTAAATGCAAACTAAACAGTATTTACTCCATAGTTATAAACTGTAATATATTCGATAGAACATTAGATATCGTTACTTTGAGTATTTTTCAGGAAAGTTCAGTGTATATTCGTCACCAAATTTAATACTACAAACGTTAGTGACAGCAACTCTGTGAAAGTAAACTTGTTTTGCAAAAGAAGTCACCCTTGCCTTAATTTTAAATTCTCATATTGAGGGTTTCTTTAAGGCAATGAGCTGGTAGAATCGTTAGCACGCCAGGTAAAATGTTTAGCGGCATTTCGTCCGTCTTTACGTTCCGTGTTCAAATTTCACCGAAGTTGACGACTTTACATTTTGTTCTTTCTGGGTCGATAAAATAAATGCCAGTTGGGCACTGGGGTCGATGTAATCGATTTTTCCCTTCCCCCGAACTTACTGGCCTTGTGCCAAAATTTGAAAGCAATATTAAGTGTTTCTTTAAATATATTAAACAGACGAATTCACAAATACATATATAAATGCGTGTATATTCGCACATACAAACATGCAAGTATGCATCTCTCATAGGTAGCTCAACGATGAAACATGGAATCTTGAGTATTAGTAACACAAGTAAATCAGTCTCCGTCACTGCCTTTTGTCTTCAGTAGATGTAGCCCAACAACGGGTATCTTTCTAGTTTCTTAATGTTACATTTAGATGTATTCTGAAATCTCAGTCGGGGCCAACTCTGATTCCTCGTATCATTCTATGACTCACTGTACAGAATTTTTCTAGGAACTTTCTCCATTCATTGGATATTGGAGGTTTCTGATTTTGTCTTCCCAATGGGATTAAACTTGTCAGGCCTACTGGCCGCTACTTACATGGACCAGTTAGAACGCAGGGCACTCAACAGCTATCGTACCTGCCCCTTTTTGACCAGGAATGTAGACGACATCCTCATATTAGCATCATCTCAGGAGGAAGCAGTTAAAATAGGCAATATGTTCACAATATCGATGAACATACAAAATTTGAAATGGAACGCCCTTATAACACAGGTTCTGTTTGTCTGCTTGATTTTGAACTCAAAATCAGTGAGATCGGATCCATTTCCACTAACTTTTACATAAAAACAGTGTGCAGAGGTCTATTTTTGTACATTATAATTCCTCCATGCCCCACAGAGCTAAGGCGGCTTACTTTAGAAATGGATCCACACGATACGCAGTAAATGCAATGTGACAGGAAGTCAAAACACCAATATCATACAATTCCAAAAAGTCCTGATAGAAAATGGTTATCCATACCCTTTCATTAAGCACGAATGCCCCCCGCCCCAGATTCTTTAACAAAACCCACACATCCAAGCTTATCATGTTAAGCTACTACCATATTTTAATGAGAAAACGACTGCTGCTAACCGTTTTAGGAGCCGTAAGGTGGGACTAAATATACAACGGCAATACTCCAGACCTTTCTTGAGGAGGGTTCTACTTTAAATTAAGCCAAAAAAAAAACAAAAAAAACAACAGATATTTTAATTAACAAGTACACAACGCGAATTAATAACAGAGCTGAATTGCACACAACTGATTGGTTACTGTAGCAATGCAAAACAATACTTCGTATATACGCACACGCTACAATGCAGAAAAATTAGTGATCAATACCTTGACTCTGTAAATTTCCTGAAGAAGAGTTCCTAACTCTGAAATATTGACATGCAATAAAAAAATAAAATATATAATCAAAGTGCAGAAATGGCGTACTCCGAATGATCAAGGTGATGCAATCTGGTGGTAGAAGGAAATCCACGAATTAGTGAATCCAAAGCCTGTCGGAAGAATGGGGGTCCGTGTTAGCGTGTAGTAAACAGTTGATTAGAAAACAGAGAAAAAAAAAGACAACCAGAAAAAAAAAAACAACGCGAGGATGTAGCACATGCAAAATATTAATAAGACGCTCAAGGAAGGAAAGAGTGGTTGTTTTATGTTTCGAGGAAAGCTCTTCTTTGGGAGCAGGAGGAATAAGAAAGTCCAAAAGAAAAGGAAGGAGGAAAAAAATCACCTACAGTCCACGTATAGTTACATTTTTTCCTCCTTCCTTTTCTTTTGGATTTACCTATTTCTTCTGTTTCCGAAGAAGAGCTATGCTCGAAACGTAAAACAACCACTCTTTCCTTCCTTGAGCGTCTTATTAATACTTAGTAAGTGCTACATCCTCACGTTGTTTATTCCTGTCTTTTTCCCCGTTTTTTAATCACACACACACACACACAC
>NC_068982.1:135266862-135274282 GCF_001194135.2 Octopus bimaculoides
TATATATACGCATACGTACAAGCATATACACACGCACGCACACACATACACACATACAAATTCACTTAAATCTAGTAATTATCTTTACTATAAGTACTCACTGTACTCTCTATCAATTTATTAAGTACTTGATTAAACAGGAAAATAAAAATTATCAGTAACAGAATCCTGTAAAGAAATAGAAACATATAAATGAAAAAAAAAAAAATCCTTAGATCACCTTAAATATTCCAATTAATTTTGAAATCTACATCAGTTAATTGACAAATAACCGTTCAAACTTCTTTGATTACTTAGGAACATGTACAAGAGGAAGAAGGAGGAGGAGGATAAGAAAGAGGAGTAAAAGATGAAGAAGAAGAAGTAAAAGAAGAGGAGGGTGAGGTTGAGAAGAAGAAGAAAAAGAAATGAAGAGCTGTTATAGTAACAACTGCAACAACATATATTTACAAACTTCCATATACGTACATATGTATACATGTGTAGTTTACACACACACACACACACACACACACACACACACACACACACACACACACACACACACACACACACACACACACACACACACACACACACACACACACACACACACATCCACGCATACAACAGGCTTCTTTTAGTTTCCGGCTATCAAATTCACTCAGAAGGCATTATTCAGCTTGAGGTTGTAGTTGAAGACACTTGCCCAAGGAGCCACGCAGTGGGACTGAACCTGGAACCATGGAGTTGAGAAGCAAACTTCCTACCAACTTTATAACTTTACAGCAATATTGGAAATTTTAAGAACATTATAACACATCTATTCATTCTCAATACGTGTTGGCTGGTTCGACCATGAATATCGCTGTCGGTTTTCATCATCGGAGAACATCTCCTCCATTTAGACGATCTATGTTTATAACACGCGATTCACCGGTGAAAGGAGACATTGAGTCACTGCGCTGTTTTGACCTTATTGTGAAACTTCTCAGGCAAAGCTACTTCATCGGATCGATCAACTGACAATGGTACAAGTTCTTGTTTATAGTAATCAGCAAACAAATTACTTACCAATGCGTGGTAATATCTGTCGAGCATACTAATTCATGATGTTCATGCAGACCAGCGGGAACCTGAACGATGACGTATCTATTCATTGTCGAAAGGTGCTTTTCGTTGTTGGATGACGTGTACAGCTTGCACCTCACGAATTATTAAGAAATTTACTTTCCTAGATTCATCAAGATTTGTTCAAATTTGAAACTTTTGAATTAATAAAATCAAATCAGCAAGAACGGAATCGAAAAATATCGAAAATTGAAATTAATCTTGTAACTCCTGTTGATTTCTATTGAAATTAAAATTTAAACTCAACTACCGAAAAAAAAAAGAACAAAAACAATTTAATATGGAATTTCTTCATAAAATATTTGTTTAAAGGGTGGTGGATTGGCTGAACCATTAGAGCTTCAGCAAGCTATGTTTTGCGGTATTTGTTTCGAGTCACTGAGTTTTGAGTTCAAACCCCGCCGAAGTCAACTTTGTCCTTTATTCTTTAGGGGTCAATAAAATAAAGTACTGGTTAATGGAGTTGATGGTTTCTACTAATACCATTCCTCCAAAATTGTTGGTTCTGGGTCTAAATTAGAAATCATTTTGTTTCAGTCATTAGACTGCGGCCATGCTGGGGCATCACCTTGAAGAATTTTAGTTGAATGAATCATCTCCGGTTCTTATTTCTATTTTTTAAAGTCTGGTATTTCTTATATCGGTCTCTTTTACCGAACCACTAAGTTACAGGGACGTAAGCAATCTAACGCCGGTTGTCAAATGATTAGAAAACAGAGAAAAAAATGATTAGAAAAGAGAATAAAAAACAACGCGAGGACGTAGCACATGCAAAGTATTAATAAGACGCTCAAGGAAGGAAAGAGTGGTTGTTTTATGTTTCGAGGAAAGCTCTTCTTCGGGAACAAGAGAAATAGGAAAGTCCAAAAGAAAAGGAAGGAGGGGGTTAAACACACACACTCACCCACATATACGACAGGCTTCTTTCAGTTTACGTCTACCAAATCCACTCACAAGGCTTTGGCCGGCCCGAGGCTATAATCGAAGATACTTGCCCAAGTTACCATATAGCAGGGCTGAACCCGGAACCATGTGGTTGGGAAGCAAGCTTTTTACAACACAACCACGCCTGCACTATTACTATATATATATTTTTAAAGGGTGTTGGATTGGCCAAATTGTAAGAGCGCCAGAAAAATGCTTTCCAATATTTCTTTCGAGTGTTTATATTTTGAATTCCCATCCCATCGATGTCAATTTTGCTTGAAATCCTTTCGGGGGTCGGTAAAGTAAAGTACCAGTCAAGTACGAGTATTGCATATGAGGTGAGGTTAGTCGACTTGATTGATTAACTTCTCCCTTATATTATAGCTCTGGTTGACTATATCAGAAACAAAAGGGATTTGATTAAATCGTCATATGCACGTTAAGCAGCGAGAATCAAAATGGTGGCTAGCATATTTATCCATATGGCACAGTATATGCTAATTGCTATTGCGCTTTGTTACAGAACAACTTCTTTATGACAAATGAACGTTCATATTCATGTTCGAATCTGTCTGAGTCTATAAAGAATAAATATGCAAATTATTAGATATTTTCACCCAATTTGGTTTACGAAAACCTCTGAAGTTATAACAATTTTAAATTAAAAATAAAAATTAAGTAAAAAATAAAGGAGAAAACAACAAACAAACAAAAGGGTATTTTTATCCCATCTTTTCATTTCAAATAATCTCAAGAATAGAAAAGAGACAGAGAAAGAGAGAGGGAAGGAGGAAGAGAGACAGAGAAAGAGAGAGAGGGAGAGGAAGGAGGAAGAGAGAGAGAGAGAGAGAGAGAGAGAGACAGACAGAGAGAGAGAGAGACAGAGAGAGAGAGGAGAAAGGAGGAAGAGAGAGCGTGAAGTATAAAACCTTTCTTTTCCCTTGATATAACAATGGAAATACGTTTGTAGAGATGACATAAACACTGACGTTATTTTGGGTAACCATTCACTAACGACTGTTCAGTTTTTGCACTTGTTCTGAAAATTCTGGCCTTCGGTAATCCATCTCTTATCTACACACTCCTTCTCTTGAATCTTGCTGTTGGCACTACATTGGCTTCTGTCCTTTGTTTTTATCCGATTCTTGTTGAAATCGTTTTTTCAGTTGGAAAAACTATTTGAGCAAAACTGTTTTGTTTTGTTCAAAGAAATGTTTTCACTTGTCATGATGACAAATTTAACGAGAATCTCTTGTTTTAGGCAGTTCTTCATTTTTTAAATAGTATATTTATTTTTTTATAGGATATTTTTTATAGTATATTTTAAAATCTTTTTATAGTATATTTATGTAACATTTGTTTTCTTTTTTCCTTTGTGTCTTTTCGTTATAGATTCCATCAAAGATCGAAAGCTGTTTTCTTGTTTTCAATCTCTCTATGTAACTTTTCCACGTTGATTTTTTTATTATTTAGGAAGGGAAGGATAGGTTATATCTATGACTCTTTACAAAGCCTTCAAGACTGGTAGAGGGGTTGAAGGACGGGCGGTATTCTCAAAGCAGTGACCTAATTCAAATGCTTACAATAGAATGAACATCCATAAAGTCACTCAACGACCATGCGGTGGTGTTAAACTGGGTAATGGATTAAGCTTGTTGTCCAAATAGACCAAGGCAGGATTTGAACTCAAAATGTAAACATCCGGAATTAATAGCAAATACTCTAATGATTCATTCCTCTATTCAATCAATTTAACTCGTACTTTATTTATCGATTCTGGAAGGGTGAAAGACAAAGATAGCTTCGATGGGATTTGAACGCAAAAGCAAAAAACCGGGATAAAGCAGCTGAAGTGATTTCCCGTCTGTTTGTTCCAGACTACACATTTCTATTTGAGTAGATCTGACAGACCCACTTTCCTTTATGATTACTTAAGCAGTTGAATACCTCTACTCTGGTGACATTGATAATCGAATCTGTTTTTAGTATATTTCTGTCGTCCATGTTGTCTTTGTCCATTTGTTGTTGCTATTCGGTTGTACAAGAGAAAAAAATATCCTTTGTTTCTTTTTTTTATTGGGTCAGTCATTGAATCCAAATAGTTATGTCTTTTTAAAGTCTAGTACATGTTCTATCGGTGGAGGCGCAATGGCCCAGTGCTTAGAGCAGCGGACTCGCGTTCGGAGGAACGCGGGTTCGATTCCCACACCGGTCGTTGTGTGTGTTTATTGAGCGAAAACACCCAAAAGCTCCACAAGGCTCCAGCAGGGGTGGTGGCGACTTCCTTTTGTACTCTTTCGCCCCAACTTTCTCTCACTCTTTTGTGGATCGGCCGACGCGTTGTGTTCTTGAGAAAAGCACTTCATTTCACGTTGCTCCAGTCCACTCAGCTGGCAAAAATGAGTAACGCTGAAATGGACTGGCGTCCCATCCAACTGATGAACACATATGCCATAGAAACCGGGAAACCGGGCCCATGAACCTGGCTACGCTTTAAAAGGGCGCATTTATTTTTATATTAATAGGAAAAAAGGTGATCAAATTTTATTTACATTATAAAATGTATTTGATATAATTTAAATAGAGATGGTATGTAGGTGCCTAGGTAACCGCTGTATGTGTATGTGTGTGTGTTATTTATTTGATTATTGCATTGAATTTTAATAAAATGAGTTGCTGCATGTGATTAAATAAATTAAACAGAATTATTCAAAATAGAGAATTAAGAGTTCATTAACGTGGATTTAATTTAAAAGCTATCAAAGGATGTTTGTATGCAGTTTTATTAGATTCATTACGGGAAAAATGCCCATTCTGACACATGATTTGGGATGGTAATTCATCTATTTCGGGTCTGATAAAATGAAACACCAATCAAACGTCGAGGTTGACGTAATCGAGTAACTCCCTCCTACAAATTCTGAACCTTGTGTCAATACTAGAAACAATTATTATGTAATTTAATTTGAAGCTTTATTTTGAGATTATCTCACAATCTCGTAAGCTTATAGAAACTAAAAAAAAATCTAATCTAATGTCTGTCGAGTATATGAAAATACGTAGACAAAATCGCGCATTAAAGAGCAGAAATGTTTAGAGTGACTCCTTTGTCTGTAAGTTGTTACTTGTTTCAGTCATTGGATTGCAGCCATGCTGGGATATTTTGAAGGGTTTTGGTCGAACAAACTGACCTCAGTACTTATTTTTAAAACTCGGGGCTATAGTAGAAGACACTTGCCCAAGATGCCACGCAGTAGGACTTAACCCGGAACCATATGGTTGGTAAGCAAGCTACTTACCAGACAGCCACTCCGAACAATTTCGAAAGGTTCATCGAAAGTGCTTCTCCATGTGGTTTAGCTAGTGATCCATTGCTGCAGGTGTGAGAGCTGTTCAAGGACGTCTCGTTCGAAAGTGACTGCGTAAGGCCATAACCGTAAATGTGGACAACGTCGTTGTCATGGGTCGGACAGCATGGAAATGAAGCATCATACTGGCAGAATGGTGGTGATAACAGGGACAGGTAAGACTAACTTCGATGATCGCTGGCATGCTGTCCCTGTTAAGATATTTATGGTGTCTGATTAGAAGCGAACCACAAGGTTGGATAAGAAGCGAACCACAAGGTTGAATAAGAAGCGAACCACAAGGTTGGATAAGAAGCGAACCACAAGGTTGGATAAGAAGCGAACCACAAGGTTGGATAAGAAGTGAAACGAGGTTACGAAGAGGCTCAGAAATATCAACTTCAAATGGGCTGAGAGGAAGAATCTTTGAGAGAAAAGTCAGTAAAAGGAGTCGAACGCCTATGCCATCTTTGTTATTGTTGATGTTGGCGATATTTTAACAATATTGTTTAAATTGATCAAATTGACGTTTTTTGTGTGAACAAATCATGAAACTTGTGAAATTAAATTTATTTTGCTTCTGTATTTTTTACTTTTCGTTCTCTGTGTAGTTATGTTTAAGTTCAATTTTTGTGGAGGCGTTTCTTTCATGGGAAGCCATCTTGAGATGAAATGTAAACAGAAGACTCAAACTATGTTCAATAGTTCACTTTTGATAAATAATGCAAGACGAAATATTTTTCCCCTTTGGCCGTGCTTGGTAAAAAAAAAATAATTTTTTCTGATCTAGGTAAGCTGTATTTGCTCACGGTAATTTCAATAAGAGTAAGAAAAAGAACATTAATAATAAATCTTTTTGCCATTCGTACAAGAATGGCCACTTTTGTGAGGAAAGGGGGTTAATTGTTTACATCAATTTGTATGACCAACTGATTTTTATTTGAGCGACTCTGAAAAGATGAAAGGTAAAGTCGATCTCGGCATAATAATAATAATAATAATAATAATAATAATAATAATAATAATAATAATAATAATAATAATAATAATGACAATTTGTTTTAGATCATAAATATAGCATCCCAATCTGACAACAAGGTATGCAATAAGGAAGAAAGAAAAGTCGATAGATATGACAGGTTAGCTTGGGAAGTTAAGCAGTTGTGGTTGATGAAAAAGGTGGTAGTAGTACCAATAACTATCGGAGCCCTGGGAACAGTGAGTAAAAACCTTGAAAAGTACAAGGAACGAATAGGGGCTGCAATAAGGGCGGAACACTTGCAGAAAACAGCACTGCTTGGAACCGCTCGAATACTCTGGAAGGTGCTCGAAAAAAATAAGAGGTGTTACCTTAGTTCACTGGTAGTGAATAGCTGACACCGTAGTACATCTCTAGCGTTAGAAGCTGTGCAAAGGTAATAATAATAATAATAATAATAATAATAATAATAATAATAATAATAATAATAATATTAATAATAATAATAAGAGCACCACAGCAAACCACAGCACATACCCAAGGCGCACAGAGCTGCGCTCGGTAGTGAAGTGAAAGCACGTTATAAAAATAAAACTACTGAACAATAATAATAATAATAATTTCTACTATAGGCACAAGGCCTGAAATTCAGGAAGAGGGGAATAGTCGATTACATCGACCCCAGTACTCAACTGGTACTTAGTTTATCGACACCGAAAGGATGAAAGGTAAAGTTAACTTCGGTAGAATTTGAACTTAGAACGTAGCGACGGGCGAAATACCGCTAAGCATTTCGTCCAGCGTGCTAAAGATTCTGCCAGCTCGCCGTCTTATTTAGCAAAATGTGGAATCTGAAGACTAAAACAATACCTGTTGTCATAGGTGCCCTGGGAATGACAGCGAAACGGGCTGATTACTACCTAGCTCAGATACCAGGAAACCCCAAAATGGCTGAAGTTCAAAAGATAGTGCTCATGGGAACTGCCCATATCCTACGCAAAATACTTTCTATGTAATCTCAAATTTTAAAACAAACATAATTTTCTTATGGTTTCTT
>NC_068982.1:135274560-135275787 GCF_001194135.2 Octopus bimaculoides
TATATATATATAAAAAAAAATTTGTAAAATAAAATTTAAAAAAAAATGAAAATTTAATAATTTAACTTTACTTAAAAAAAAAAAATTCAAACAGTACACCAAATCGCTTGTCCAATGGTTATAATGGAAGCGCGCCTGTCAGGAAACTGTCAGCCTGACGACGAAAAATTTTCGAATGGCAGAATATCTTCCCCGAATACGAACCTGGAAGGTCACTTAGACGGGATTTGTCCCAAAGTTCACCACCACAACGATCACAAAATCAAAAATGTAAAAGAATTAAATGGAACCGGGAAGAATATAAAGAAGTAATTTACGCTTATTACTTTGCATTAAGTAGGCCAACCCAAGAGAAACACACCGCGAACTCCTACAGAATTTGGAGGAGCCGGAATCCAGCTAGCCGACCAAACCTGGATGAAAACAGATTAGCAAATGTTAGAAGAGATATCCTCAGAAATACCAGACTCACAGATGCAGAATTGACCTCTATTAAAAGAGCGGTAGAGAATGACCTAAATATAAGTCAGGAAAGAAATAATGAAGCAGAGGAGAGAAACGTTGGACCACAAGCATTGACTGAAAGGCGACCATCTGCCGAAACCACTCAAGAGCTTGAAGAAAAAGGAGAATATAATGACCCTAGGGAAATCAGCCAGGAAAATGATGTCTAAACAGAATTTGAAGACCACATATTTGCTGAACAACACAGAAAATCTATCACTGAAATGAAGCAGGAAGTTCTGAATGAGCTTGCAGTTGTAGGACATACAAATATGAATGATAGGGAACCACTCCATAAACTACCAAATGCACACCAACGTAAAACGCAAATAAAAATTGGCAACTGTGTTACATAAGAGATCATACAACAACTAAAACCCGATCTTAATAAATTAAATTAAATTATTTACTCTGTTGCTAAGGTAATCGAAAGACGCTGTTTAACACTCAAAAAGCCAACAATACCAAATTCGAAAAGAAAATGAAACTGGAGGAGTAGAATTGAAACTGAGATTGAATCGTTGCGAAGGGAGATATCAATATTAACTGAGCTAATCTCTGGAAATGATATAAGATCAAGAAAAAGCAGGAAGATCGTGAGAAAATATGGACTCTCAACAAGAGAAGAACTAATGTCAGCGAATGAAACACAAAAAGTTCAAGCGAAGGCTCAGAGAATACGCAGATTTGAGAAAAGAATCAGATTCTACAGGCAAAATAAGA
>NC_068982.1:135278950-135286327 GCF_001194135.2 Octopus bimaculoides
AGAACGTAGCGACGGGCGAAATACCGCTAAGCATTTAGTCCAGCATGCTGATGATTCTGCCAGCTCGCCGCCTTATATAATAATAATAATAATAATAATAATAATAATAATAATAATAATAATAATAATAATAATAATAATAATAATAATAATAATAATAATAATAACAACAACAACAACAACAATAATATAATGGTTCTGACCCTAAATGCAGATATTCTGCAACACATTTGACGAAACAATAGACCATCTCTTCTCGGGATGTCTGTGCTGACACCAAACAAATATAAAAATCGCCACGATAGGGTAGGACAGTATTTACTTTGAAAAATATGTAAACACGACAAAATCAGCACTCCTGCTTACTAGTACGAACATCATCCTGAGCCAGTCGTTGAAGGTAAAAATGTCACGACACTCTGGGATTTTCCAGTCAACACTGACAGAATGATCTAGGTTAATCGACCAGATATAATTATTAAAAACAGGGAAGAAAATACTTGTAGACTAATAGATGTAAGTGTTCCCACTGATAAAAATATATCTGTAAAGGGAATTTGACAAACTAAGTAAATATAAGGATCTGGATATTGAAATACAAAAGATGTGGCATCTTAAAACGGGAGATGTTCCTGTTATTATAGGTGCCCTAGGTATTGATAAAAAAGGGATGTCAGAAACATCAAGATAAGATCCCAGGAGAACCATGTCAAGTACTGCTAATCGTTAGAAAAACCTTATCCATTTAGATGTCTGTGTTGTATTACATGAAGATATTTTGCTACCTTCCCTCCTCAAGTTCTCAGTCATATTGTAACATCCCTTATCCTTCACTCGCCCCAGGACGCTGGGTGTATCTCGGCAAATGACAATAACAAAGATGCAGATTAAAAGTAAAAAAAAAAAAATAATAATAGTAATAATTTTTTCGACTCTGGGCACAAATTTTGGGGGAGAAGGCCAGTGTATTAGATCAACTCCAGTATGCAACTGGTACTTAATTTATCGACACCGTAAGGATGAAAGGCAAAGGTGACCTCGGTGGAATTTTAACTCAGAACGTAAAGACGGACGAAATACATTTCGTCCGGCGTGCTAACAATTCTGCTACCTCACCGCATTATAATAGTAGTAATGATAAGCCGGCAATGAGAGATCCTCTGCTAATCCAGCCATCTCCTTGGTGAAGGTGCGTGGCTTAGTGGTTAAGGTGTCGCACTCATAATCGCATGACGGTGGTTTCGATTCTCGGATCGGGCTATGCGTTGTGTTCTTGAGCAAAACACTTCAATTCAGATTTCTCCAGTCTATTCAGCTATAAATTAGCAACCCTGCTAAAGACAGGCGTTCCGTTCAGGGGGAATATTGTGATCTCCGTTACTCATACGTCATGGAAAGTACTAGAGACAATACTTAATTACCCCCCTCTTCGGATTGCTACTTTGTTTTATCCACCTGGCAAGACCGAAAAACAAAGACGCCCACTGTTGGATTTCAACTCAGAATAGAGAGAATTGGATCAAATAACACGAGGTATTTTGTCCTGCGCTTTAAGGACCCAACAAGCTCACTGTTTAAATGAGAGAAGTCAGCAATGTCAACAAAACAAGATCCCTTCCAATATTTGCAATCATCACAACCGGATCTCGTAGTTCTCCACAGACTGGATTTAAATGACCTGTCATTCGCGCTTATTGTTGTCAGGTGATGATATTATTTCTGATATCATATACAACGATTAATAAATATGTTTATATTATTAAGCTCTGTTTCAGCTTCCTTCATTATATCATTTACTGAATGAATGATTGCTTGTCAGATTTATCAACACTGATAAGAAACATATGATCTACAAATATCCGCATTAAATACGTTTGCTTTCAAACTACGCAGCATGCCAAACGTGAATACAGAAGCGCACATACATACGCACACACATGTGTATTCACACACATACTCATAGAACCATACCTTAAATGCATATTCATTATATATATATGATATATGATGTGGAGTGGTTGTGTGGTAAGTAGCTTGCTTACGAACCACATGGTTCCGGGTTCAGTCCCACTGCGTGGTACTTTGGGCAAGTGTCTTCTACTATAGCCTCGGGCCGACCAAAGCCTTGTGAGTGGATTTGGTAGATGGAAAGTGAAAGAAGCCCGTCGTATATATGTACATATGTGTATGTGTGTGTATATGTTTGTGTGTCTGTGTTTGCCCCCCACATCACTTGACAACCGATGCTGGTGTGTATGTATGTATGTATGTATTACGTATGTATGCATGTACGCATGTATGTATATATGTGTGTATGTATGCATGTATGTATGTATACATGTATGTATCTATGTATGTATATATGTATGTACGTATGTATGTACGCATTATATGTATGTATATACGTATGTATATACGCATGTATGTATGTATAAATATATATATGTATATGTGCATGTATCTATGTGTGTATGTTTATATGTATGTATGTGAGTGAAGATGCGTGGCTTAGTGGTTAGCGCATTCGGCTCACGATTGTAAGGTCATGAGTTTGATTTCCGGCAGCGCGTTGTGTTCTTGAGCAAGACACTTTATTTCACGTTGCTTTAGTCCACTCAGCTACCTGTCTATTTGTTCTTTCAGTTTCCGACTCCGAAATCTGCTCACAAGGCTTTGGTTGGACAGCGGTTATAGTAGAAGACAGGCACCACGAAGTTGAAACGAACCCAGAACGATGTGATTGGGAAGCAAATTTCTTACGCACACACATACACACAGATACACAGACATACACACGCACATGTAGGTGTATGTGCGTGTGAAAGAAAGAGAGGGAGACAGGAGGTGTGGGAGAGAGATGTTTGATATTCTATAGGACGTTAACATGTCTATTGGAAATTGTGCTCATCTGACGTCATTAAACACTTCTCAACAATAGTGCCAACGAAATAGTCAATGATCAGCTAAATGCACCTGTCGTATACAAGTTGTTTTCCTATAACTATCAACTTTATCAACATTTGTTTTGAAAATATCAACTGATCAATAGTATTAAAAGAAATTTAAGTGATTCTCAATTTTTCTTTATTGAACCACATAATTATTCACAAAAAAATTATTCAACTATTGAGTGAAATTATCTTTCAAAATATTTAGTGATATTTCTGGTTTTGTATTAAATTTCAAAATAAAAGGAAATAATTCGATACACATTGATAATATACAATACACTGCTCCATGTTCTTATGACAAAGAAATATCTATTTATCTCATAATTGAAGATTTATCAGTTTGCTTGGATAAGCCACGTAACTAGTTTTCTCGAGGAAAACTTGAATGAATTACTTGTTCTCTATAACTGAAGTTCGTTTTATGGTCACTTGGGTAGATTCAGTTGTATACAAACACAGAAAGTAACTAATACCACCCGGATAACTGTCGCCTTTATTAACTCTAATTTGTTTATATTCTTTTATTCTTTTATACGTTTCAGCCGTGCAGCTGTTGCCACGGTAAAGCATCACCATGGGCTGGTGCAGAGTTTTATATTTTGCCTCAAGCAATGCAATGAAATAAATGTTTGCCAAATCCTTTGAGAAATACAGCTGAGAAATTAGACAAACATGGATAATGATGTCAAGATATAAATGCAAAGAGGAAAGACATTATATTACCTTACATAGATTGTTTAATTATCAAATAATGTTTCGGGGAAAATTCCCCTTTTCAAATAGAAGGAAGAAAAATTATTCAAGAGCCCAGAAAAATGTGTTGTTACCGACAGTGGTTTAACTTTTGGCTAGATTCTTAAGGAATTTTTAGAGATTCATGCATTGGCAACTGAATTCCTCTTAATTTGTTACTTGTACTATTTCGGCGATCATGAAAAAATGTAAATACAAGTTACCATCCGTCCATTTCACAGGCGCCTCTTCTTAGATTCCACAGGCGCCTCTTCTTAGATTCCACAGGCGCCTCCTCTTAAGGGTAATACCAGAAGCAATCGTCATTATACTTTCCGGCTGGATTCTCAGGCGTGACCAACTGAGACTCTTTACTCTTTTACTCTTTTACTTGTTTCAGGCATTTGACTGCGGCCATGCTGGAGCACCGTCTTTAGTCGAGCAAATCGACCCCAGGACTTATTCTTTGTAAGCCTAGTACTTCTTCTATTCGTCTCTTTTGCCGAACCGCTAGATTACGGGGACGTAATCTAGCCAGCATCGGTTGTCAAGCGATGTTGGTGGGGACAAACACAGACACACAAACACACACACACACACATATATATATATATAAACATATACATATATATGAGAGGCTTCTTTCAGTTTCCGTCTACCAAATCCACTCACAAAGCTTTGGTCGGCCCGAGGCTATAGTAGAAGACACTTGCCCAAGGTTCCACACAGTGGGACTGAACCCAGAACCATGTGGTTGGTAAGCAATCTACTTACCACACAGCCACAACCACCCCTGTGCCTATAATATTATTCAACCATCTCGTTCTCAGTATTATTCAACCATCTCGTTCTTGGTCTATTCCTAAGAGTCCTGCTGATGGATTCAGCTTGAAGAATCCATCTTGCGATTTTTCCTGTGCCATTTTAATAACATGTCCATAGTACCCTTGACAGGGGGCGTAGTTCGGAAATAAGGGAGTCTCTCTCCAGATTGAGCCGTTACCTCTCCACATTATGAGGCCACCCTGTCGAGGAACTTTATTCCATACATCCTTCGGAGGAACCTCGTTTCGGCCGCTTTTATTCGCGATCGTACTCTCGATCATTAGCCAACATTGATGATCCTACGCGAGGTTAGACACGAAAACTGAATTGAAGATGGCAAGTTTGGCCTTTTTTACCAGCTCCTGCTTTTCTGAGGACTGAATTCTGACGCTGACGCATGACTGTACTAACACTTGCAAGTTACAACTGGGAAATTTCAAAATAGTGTACAAAAAAAAGAAGTAAAAAGAAGCAAGCAAACATTTAAACTGCATTTTAATGCAATTTGGTCAGCTACCGGTCTGTTCCAACCAACTTGATACTAAAGTGATTAGCCAGATACAATATATAAATGTTTTACTGGTATGTTCATTCATCTAGTTATTATTATTTGTTCAATTATGTTATAGATTCTTTGAGTGAATCGTCTGAAATCAAGATAGCAATTTGTCTTTTGCGTCTTTTTCCTTTTTAATTTCTTAACATCTATCAATTTTATAAAGCGTAATAAACAGAGTGAAAAAAAAACTCATAATTCAAACACTAGTTGTCTCAAAAGATCATAAAGATATAATGAAAATATCATAATTTAAACAATTCTTTTAATCTTACACACTCAGTTTCTTTTAAACGTATCAAAAATAAAAGAAGAAAGAAATATCAAAGGGTAAAAAAAAAAAGAACATTCATTGTTTCATGTTTTAAAATATAACCAAAAGCTATTAGCAATATTTGTAAATTGAGACATTTTTTCTCTTTGAAGTAAAAAACAAGTGACACCTAAATATAAACTCTTGTGATAACAAAACCATATATTTATATATATTACATCATAATGAAGAAAAAGAGAACTATACATCTTCAAAATTTGTTTATTACAGTATTATTACAGTTTTATAACATAATTACTAGATTATCCATTTCTGGGTTGTCCATTTATCTAATGTTCTTTCTAGAGGTAAAACGAAATTTTTTATGTTCGCTGCCCTTGCATGTCCTTTCCGGTATATATACAGTGAAGCTTTACTATAGCGTCGTAAATTTATCGACTGCTATTTCCAGTAAACATTGGTGCCTTAGGAGTCTATCTTTTTTAAAATCTATAAAATAAAATGTCCAGCTACTCTTTGAAGGTCGTGGGATTCTTAGGGAGTTGTCATTATGTTTTTAACACGTGGTGTGAGCTCATGCTGACTTTACCATCACAAAAGATATAATCTCTTTTAGGTTTAGCTAAATTATATTAAGTTGAAGAATATACATCAAAGAGAAAATATGACACAAATTTAATATTTTTTGCTCTACATCATATAAAGCTTTTAATTTACCAAATTTCTTACTAAGAGAAAATAGTTCATAGTTTTAAAAAAAAATCATATTTGACTCATTTTCATTCTAAGTCGTTAATTGTTCAGCTGTAGAGGAAAGCGAGGAGAAGAGACAGAAAGAGAGACAGAAAGAAAGGGAGAGAGAGAGAGAGAGAGAGAGAGAGAGAGAGAGAGAGAGAGAGAGAGAGAGAGAGAGAGATATGAATTTTTTGCATACAGCTCAAATTTTTCCAGGGCAAAATGTTCTTTATGTAGTTACAGACACTGTTTTCTACGAGCAAATTTCACAAACGCGATAATTCTGAGACAAGACTGCTTGAAGGTATCCATCTCTCTCTATGCAGTTCGGTAAGTAAAAAAGATTGTACAAGATCGAGCAACGGTCAAATATTTTTGTATTTCGTGTAATCCAACCTAAAAATGAAATCACGTAAAGCTGTAAATCTTACTTAATACACGAATGGATTACCAGCAACGGTTTTTGTCTTCGTGTGTGTCGAGTTCAAATCAGTCTAATAAGCATGATCTCTCTTCAAGCCATTAAAAATCGAAGAATTATGGTTCCGAATAGGAAACGATATCATACAGAAGACTCAGTTCACTCAGGTAGAAGCACGCCTCCACTATTTTAGGATTGCATTTATAATCTTTATTCAAAAGATTTTATATTCACTCCAATATATAAACAGAAAATGTCAGACTTAGTCTTTTGAACTATCCATAGCACAAGCTATCAAACACTTAACATCAAATATCTCTATTTATTACCCAACTCTTCGCAATCAATATAACTATCGATAGCATATTACTGACCTGACAGAAAATTGGAAGCGTTACGAGGTCAACGTCTTCGTTAATGTCTCAATAAATCTGGCAAGTAAAGTGAAACAGAAACAGCTAATTATTGAGATCATTTCAAGGATATCACGTATCAATGGTGTTCGCCAATACTTGATAAACATATTTTACATGAGATAAACGTATAAGACGTCAGAATGACAAAATCGATTAAGCGGGGACTAAATGTCTTATACTAATTTGTTTCATCCCTGTATGGTCTTGAATTTCAATTCTATTGGAGTTAGCTTTGACTCTCATTCTTACAGAGTTGATAAAACAGTAGTCTTTAGAGAATGACTTGCAACGTGGCTGGTCGATAATTGACATATGTGTAGTTCAAATTTTATAACTCACTTTGTTCTTTTCGGTATTAATATTGAATGTGTGTTTGCTTTGAATTTATGTTACTCTGACATGTGTGTGTGTGTGTGTGTGTGTGTGTGTGTGTGTGTGTGTGTGTGTGTGTGTGTGTGTGTGTGTGT
>NC_068982.1:135291696-135293563 GCF_001194135.2 Octopus bimaculoides
AGAAAGAGATAGAATAGCGTCGGAAAATATGAAGTTACGAAAACTACTTACAAATTGGAGACGCTGCGTTCAGTCATGTAAAAACAAATAGTAAATGAGTATATGCATATATACGTACAGGTATGTGCATACCGACATCCACCTGTATGTATAGGTGCATATCTGGGTACAGGACATTGCAAACAAAACGTAGACGAGAAAACACGCAAGCCACATAGAGAACATTCTACTTCATCAGCTACCCCCGTTCTAACACCGGCGTTTCGAAGAGCTGGGCAGGACGCATCGTTAAAACGGCTCTTCCCATGGACCGCAAATTAAATTTGTATACACAAATTAAATCTTGCCATGGAGGAATGTAGTGGCGACACACACGCACACATATATACATACACATACACCCACATATAATTATGAATATTTGAGTGTTTGTCTTTATCGTGTTTGTCTATATCATTCTGTCTCTGATGGTCAATGTATGCATTCATTCATACATATTCATTCATACATTCATTCATACCTAGTTCAAACGTGACAGACCGGATATAGTTGCTTGGGTAGACAAGTAAACGTAAGATCGTCATAGAGTTCAGTAGCTCTGCTGATGTGTCTCTTTGAAAATCAAAAGAAAAGAGAATATCTATGGACAACTGCTTCGAAACCGCCAGCTTCTATATCCAGACTATGAATTCATATTCATACCAATAATAATTGGAGCACTAAAAATTTTGTTAGTAAATACGTAAAGGAGAATCTGGATCAACTGGGATTTTCAGAAAGAGAAATCGACCGGCTGATTCGTACATGACAAGTACAACCAGTGAGTGGAACAGTCAAGATATACAAGACTTTTCTCAAGTTCCAAATGTGAATTTGCCTGTGTTAACTACATCTCAAAGATGGTGCCTTGTATCTTTGTTGGAAACCAGCTCCCTCCTCAACAGAAGATTCATAATGATTTAAAAATAGAAGAGACACACACACACACACATACATACATACATACATACATACATACTTATATACGTACGTACGTACATACATACATACACTCTCTCTCCCACACACGTATGTGGCTTAACACTAGTTAAAAATATAATATTACGTGGTGCGTAAATAATGCATATTTGAAAGTAGAACCATTTAGGATGTAGCGTTCAGACTTACTTTCAGAATGTTAACGTTATAAATAATTAAACAGATTCAGGGGATCGTATACGGATCATGAACTTTCAAGAACATGTTTAACATATTTGGCGGAGGATACCCGCTGATGAAGGCATCACATGAGCTAGATTACCACAAGTGTTGAGAACATGAACTCATGTACCGAGAAGATATACTCTTTTACTCGTTTCAGTCATTTGACTACGGCCATGATGGAGCACCGCCTTTAGTCGAGCACATCGACCCCAGGACTTATTCTTCGTAAACCTAGTACTTATTCTATCCGTGACTTTTTGCCGAACCACTAAGTTACGGGGACGTAAACACACCAGTATCGGTTGTCAAGCGATGTTGGGGACAAACACAGACACACACACACACACACGCACACACACATACACACACACATACACACACACACATATACGATGGGCCTCTTTCAGTTTCCGTCTGCCAAATCCACTCACAAGGCTTTGGTCGGCCCGAGGCTATAGTAGAAGACACTTGCCCAAGGGGCCACGCAGTGGGACTGAACCCGGAACCATGTAGTTCGTAAGCAAGCTACTTACCACACAGCCACTCTTGCATATAAATTTACTTTTGTGCGAATGAAATGATTTTATTTTCTAATGTTTATTCGCCTAGAAATTGTGTTTCTCTTCTATTTTTTACTCTCGCTCAGAGTTGTTGAAGCATGCAA
>NC_068982.1:135293959-135295232 GCF_001194135.2 Octopus bimaculoides
ACACACACACACACACACACACACACACACACACACACACACACACACACACACACAGATTTATTACCACTTCAAATGTGCTCCAGGCAAATTGGAACGGGTAAGAAAGCCATTCCCTGTATGTTGTCATCCAGAAAAAAATCTTTCGCTGCAGACAAATGGTGTAAACACACCGAGTCAGATCGCAACATCCCCTAACCAGACAGTTGGATGCATGCATTTCGGAATGGTTATCTCCTCTTCAGCAGCAGAAAAGTAGATGCTACGAACTGACACGAGGGACAGTCCGTATCATGATATTCCGTTCAGCGTTCAATGAATGGTTGCGCTATTCATCGGTTTGTCGTAAAAGAAGTACGGGGTGGCAGCTCTAAGCAATGATGTGTATAAATACAACCCTGTTCGAAGGGTTTTCCTGAGCGCTGTCACTTCGTGTGTGTGTGTGTGTGTGTGTGTGTGTGTTCTTTTACTCTTTTACTTGTTTCAGCCATTTGACTGCGTCCATGCTGGAGCACCACTTTAAAATATATAATACTGATAATGATAATAATAATCTACTACTACTACTACTACTACTACTACTACTACTACTACTACTACTACTACTAATAATAATAATAATAATAATAATATATAGTAATATATAATAATATATAATAATAATATAACACACACACACACACACACACACACACACACACACACACACGTAAACGAATGGATTATACGGTATCACTACACTCGTTTCAGTAAGAAATGTTATTGTATTGTAGCATAGTATAGGCAAGTATGTATGAGGTGCAATATTAACAAGATACTGCAAAACACAACCGTGAACCTCTCAACCCATCAGGCTACATACACTATGTTACATGAGAGCAAAAAATTATGTGCCGTTGGACTGCGTAGGCCAACGGCATATTGTTGAACATGCATACCATCCAGTACAATGTTACAAGGGGATAAAACCTTTTAGTATAACGGATGAAGCGATACCGTATAATGAATTTAGATTATTTTACTCCATGCTGAAGTTCTCTTCAACTGAGGATATTCTTGGTGCCGTGGATTACTAAATACCAATGGACTCTCTGGATGGTTCACTTGTCGATTTGTTTCTTACCGTATAACCATTAATGTGGTGTCCTTTATGTTGATATGCTCGTTGTTAATTGATCCCCTTTAATTTCTCTTCCTAACCCTCTCCCTTTATATACATATGTTAGAATGTGCATGTGCTTATAAGCATATGTAAATATATATAGATCGGAAG
>NC_068982.1:135295815-135298481 GCF_001194135.2 Octopus bimaculoides
AGAGAGATAGAGAAGGAGAGGAGTCATCGAGTGAATTTTTGAATAACAATTGAAACTTAATAGTGATGCTTTCCATTAATTTTCTGTTAATAGTATTTCTACCGGAATAACAACAAAATATGTTGCAGAAAAACAAAACAAACAAACAAACAAAAAGAGAAACGCAAAACAAACTAAAATAGTTTACAAAAATCAAACTGAATTTGAAAAATTCCTGTTTACACATTTAAATATTTAAACTTTTATATTGGAACTTTTAATTCCTTTTCTGCTTAAAATTCCTCGCTGAATTCTATTCTGTTGCATTTACACCATTATTTAACAAAAAAATAAACACTTTTAAATATATTCATCACTTGATCGGAACCAGCATTTGTAGACAATAAATTTTGTGTGAGTTTTTGCGGAATTGCTCCTTAGCGTGGTGAATTTAATAATTCATAACACAAATTCTACAATCTGCATAAATTAAATAATACAGTTTCGATTTATACAACTCTATAATTTCAAAGATGAAACAATGCATACGATTAGACTGTTGGTTATAAATTTCTTAGTGTTTGTTTTGTTTTTTTACATAAATTATCATTCACAAAAAATTAACAAAAATAAAAGTCATGAGAATTTTGAATGAAGGATATTTTTTCCATTTACTCTAATTTAAAAATTTTCTTTTGTATTTTATATATATTTTTTCTTTTCAGTAAACATTATTGTTATGCACTTATTTTTTTCGCGCACGTTTCTTGTAATGATGTATCATCACGCGAAAGTCAATGATATTATACTAACATAATATGCAAGTTGCTTTAGTGTTATATTGTGTAAGATATTTTCTGACACATGCTGTGTGGAAGATATATCTTTGATGCATCACGAGAGAAAACATTATACTAATAAAATAGTTTGAGATACTTTTTCGGCAGTATTTATATAGGAGGTGATATTCTCATACATTATGGCTGATATATTTACGTAACACAGTTAATTACACCTATGTACGAATATAGTTCTCACTTTGATCTAAAGTAATGTCAGTGTGTTAAACATTAAACAGGATACGTATGTTTCTTAATGAATGGAATGCGATATCCAAATAAATACTTGGATGTTATTTAGCATGGACATCTCACAGGGCTATGCATGTATTCTCAATCATACTCTTTAAATATCAGTCAGTATCCAATGTAAACACTTTTTGTGATGTAAGTAAAAAGTAAATTTGTTACAAACCGTCGAATCTATTAATTCATTAACTCTGAAGTTAGAGGGAACATGAAAGTTTGATAATAGACGAGTTACGTTAGCGACCTAAAATATGATACATACGAATGCATAGTGTGTGTACAAGAGTGCCAGTGTAAATGCGTGCACATACGTCTCTCTCTCGCTCTCTCTCTCTCTCTCTCTCTCTCTCTCTCTCTCTCTCTCTCTCTCTCTCTCTCTCTCTCTCTCTCTCTCTCTCTCTCTCTCTCTCTCTCTCTCTCTCTCTCTGTATATATATATATATATATATCTACACACACACACACACACACACACATATATATATATATATATATACATACATATATATATATATATCTATACACACACACATACACACACACACACATATATATATATACATATATATACATATATATATATACGAACACACATATCTAATTAAAGCTGCATTACCACACACACACACACACACACACACACACACGCACATATACGTACATGAAAATGTATAAGTATATGTATCAATGTTTACACACATATGCATATGTATATATGTACAGATACGTGTACGTGTATAATATGCTTATATGTATATCCATATCTATATATATATCTATATATATATATGTATATATATGTCTATGTCTATCAATATACGTATATATATGCGTTTGTGCGCGTATATGTTTGTTTCTGTGTATGCATATATGTCTTGTATATCACATTGTGCTAGACGTATTTTATAAAAGATCTGAAAGTAAAATAAATTTTTTGCTCCACCGTGACAAAATATGTTACTAATCGATCGCGCATGGCTTTGGCTTTGTGATAAATCAAAACATACATTTCACCAATAATCATAAAGCGAAAGACATATTTTGTAAAATCACAGTGTGAAGTATTATTTGATAATACATCAAGTAGGAGGATTGTCAGTGATATGGGAAATATTTCATTTATATAAGTATCATTGTGTCATTGATCGCTGAAAATATCTTAGATCAATACTGTATAACGCACCACACACATATACACGCACTCTGTATACATATACACACACACACACACACATATATATACATATATACATACACACGCACATCTATTTACTGAGGAAAAGCTTTCTTTTAGATATCGGCAAATATAACAAAAGTATATTTCGCTACCATAATTTATTTATTATAAAATATTTGATATAGGGACGCGTATGCATTTGTGTGTAGAATGCATAATGTAATTTTTAAACAAAATGTTGAACTTGGTTCATTCAATGTAGATATGATTGATCTTACTGAAAAATCGTGTCTATTTTTACTATAGCCCTCAGTGTTTTCACTACCCTTTACTTTCCCTCCCTCTATAATCATTTACTCATATGTATTTGTCGGTTGCGTGAGTAGAACCCTCTCTCTAAATATATAGATATGTATATATAT
>NC_068982.1:135298671-135300765 GCF_001194135.2 Octopus bimaculoides
ATATATATATATAAATGTATGGTTGTGTGTGTATATGTGTGTGTGTGTGTGTGTGCATGAAAAATTATTTGTTACAGAATGTGAAAGGAGAGTAGATAACACATTAAATACAAAAAGTAACACATGTATTGAAATATTACCTTAGGAATACTTAATTGATCTCGTTATTTCGGGGTAAAAACTCCTTTTCAAACAATTTTAAGACTAAGAGAAGGTAAAATAAATAGAGATAAATTACATGTCTGTTTTATCGAATCGATATGCATGATAGCAAAATCATAGTGTGCTTGAAGGTGTAGACATTTTGGGCTATGATCTGTGTTCTACAATCGATGTGTCCGAATGAGGCTATATGTGTGCGAGAAAACTAGATCAAGTACTGTGGCTCATGATATAAATGAATCTATCACATTTCAACATGAGTATAATAACGGATATCTGTAGGGGTGGCCTCCAATGACCAAGACCTTTGTACACTGGTCAACCACCCTATCAGCAACACAAATATGTTTTCTACGTACTTACATTGTACATCAGATTCATTGATCCAAATGCAACCAATGTTACATCGGCAGCACAATTGGATCACTTAATATCCGGATCAAGAGAATCTCAACACCAATGCATCAGCTTTTAGAAATAGCTTGATAAAAGCTGGATTACAAACAAGGATATAACTATCCAGATAAAAGAATCTATTCTGATGAAATACGTCAGCCAGAAACTTACAACCGGCTTGAATTGAATGAGTGTTTGTATTTACTATGAAAGGTGGGCGAGCAGGATCGTTTGTACGCTGAGCAAACACTTAGCGGCACTTCGTCTCGCTTTACGTTCTGAGTTCAAATTCCGCCGAGGTCGACTTTGCCTTTCGTCATTTCGGGATCGTTAAAATAAATACTAGTTAAGCACTTAGGTTGATTGAATCGACTTATCCCGTCCTCTGAACTTGCTGGCCTTGTGCCAAAAATTGAAATCAATATTTGCTATGAAGGTAAGGCTGCAAGCTGGTAGAATCGTTAACACGCCGGGCAAAATGCTTAGCAGCATTTCGTCAGTCTTCTTTATGAGATCAAATTCCGCCGGGGGTCGAATTTGCCTTTCCTCATTTCGGAGTCAATAAAATAAGTACCAGTTGAAAATTGAGGTCGACTTACCCACTTCTCCGAAATCGCTGGCCTTGTTCCAAATTTGGAAACCAATATGCATCACAATGGTTGACCCATTTTCTACTTGTGTATATATCACTCCACTTTGATACTTCGACCGTGGAACACGAAACACAGTCTTAAATTTCTACTTCTTTAAACATGTAGCAATTCTCTTGTCATGCACAAGGATCCAATATCCAACAAAATGGGCTCAGCTCTTACATCGTGTAGCGTAACCATTTCTGAGAGGACGAGAGAAAAATAAGCTCCAGTACTTGACCCCATATTGACAAAAGGAAAGTTTGAGCTCGGCTGAGCTTGAACTTAGAGTGCAGAGAGACGTGGCACATACCACAACACATTCCATTCAATCCTGTCATTTCTGATCTCTCATCATTTCTTCATGATATTTATTTATTCATAATTAGCTGATTGAACCAAATAACTGTGTTATACACTTTTACCTGTTTCAGCCGATAGCTGAAGTCATGCTGTGGCACCATCATGATCCTCCATATGTACATCTTTTCAACGCAGAGAAGCTAGATTTAGCGATTTTCTACAGCAATTAAATACATTTTCAATACGTCTTAATCAGTGTATATTATGATGTACTCTCGTATTAATTTGTTTTAGAATGCCAAATTTTAATACTCAAACCCATTTCACATATTCCTTTCAATGTTTTGCCTCTCTTTTCAAGTTTCCTCTCCACAGCAAATTCGTTAATGTTTCCGTCACAGGAGGGCATATTTTGAATTTTATTGGCTTTGACCTGAATAATTCAAACAGCTTTTCATATATATTCAATATACATAGTTATTAACACACACATACATATAATCTAATATAATCTTATATATATATATATATATATATATATATATATATATATAGTGTAGTATATTGCCACTTAAGTGTGGCTGACCCCTAGGGGTGGATG
>NC_068982.1:135302506-135307139 GCF_001194135.2 Octopus bimaculoides
ATATATATATATATATATATATATATATATATATATATATATATATATATATATATATATATATATATACACACACATACACATATATATATGTGTGTGTATGTGTGCATTGATGTATCTGTATGTGTATATGTGAGGTTTCAGGCTCTCATTAATGAAGAAAAAACAGAAGACATAACGAAAGCAAATATCTAGTAAGTGGCAAAAACATTTGAGGTGAAAAAAAGAAACAAATGTTGGTACGAATGAAGATAGTTTTAAAAGTTGTTTCTTCAATTATAAATGCACTTTTAGGCGTAAGAAGATAAGCATTATAAACTTATAAATGCTACTTGAAATTCTGTCGACTGGTCATTCATGGATCACTATACACTATATATAAATGGAGTATAATGAGATTTCTCTCCACCAAAGAGAAAAATATATAATACCCAAATGGAGATTTTGCACAAAAGAACAGAAACAATGTCACAATGTCGTCATGAAAACAAATTATACCTAACAAGCCTAAATTGTAAAATAAAACCTGTTCGTTACAAACAAATCGCTTTGTTAAAACACTCTATCTCGTACGCACTGAACACCAACGATAATTCCGTTAACATTTCAAGAAATAACTTTGTGGTGTATGCAGGGTGTGCAGAAATAGAAAAGTAGTCTACTTAAATGCAATAATTATATTTACTATACAAAATTTATTTAGAACTCTTTACTTTTTCGTTTTTCCTTAATATCATTTGCAAACAAGCTACCATAAAGAACTCATAATATATCGTTGTGTACATTCACGTAACCAACAAGATATAACTTCCTGGATTGACTTACATATACATTCTGATTTAGGTATTTTTACACTCACCGCATTAATTGTGTGAACATTAATTTCACTTTTAGTTGCCATGCTCATTTGCAACACTCATTAATATTTTCAAGTAAATTAATCTCAGAATGAATGACTGTCGTCTAGTGGCATGTTGGATTTGGAGGTTTATTGAATCGACTGGGGTTTAATGAATTGTCTTATCCCGACCTCTGAACGTGCTGGCCTTGTGTCAAAATTTGAAATCAATATTTACTTTGAAGGTAAGGCTGCGAGCTGGCAGAATCGTTAACACGCCGGGCAAAATGCTCAGAAGGTGTTTATAATCCATAAAAAAAAACACGAAAAATCGTTGTGTCAAAATATTTTCGTCGATTTGAAACCGCGACCTCTTCACTGACAAAATTCACTGACAAAATTTCGCAATTTCTTTATGAATGACCTGCTCAGATGATGATTTGTTTACGGTGATAAAATATTTGAGCTGCACTGTCTCCGTTACATCGACACTTCCTGTGCAGTTGCACTGTGTGTCACGCGTAATGTGTCTAAGTGAGATGAACACACGACCCGGTTCGGGAATCGAAACTATAATTCCGCGATCGTGAGTGCAACTTCCTAACCACTAGGCCACCACCCTCTCTCTTATACACCCCCCACACACAAACTCACGCACACGCACATACACACACACACATACATATGTTTGTATACATTTATTCAAATATATATACATAAATATATTTCCACTCTGTGTTGGCCCCTTGTGGGTAATAAAAAAATCTCAAATATATATACATATACCTGTATGTATGCATCTTCTATTTTTTAATTATTATAAATCTTCCACTGAGGAAGGAGTCGGGTTCCAACAAAGATAGAAGACTACATCTTTGAGATGTAGTTAACACAGAAAAATTCACATTTGGAACTTGAGAAAAATCTTGCTTATTTTGACTGTTCCGCTCACAGATTGCATTTGTAATGAACTAATCAGCCGGTCGATTTCTCTTTCTGAAAATCCCAGTTTATCCAGATTCTCCTTTAAGCATTTACTAACAAAACCTAGTGCTCCAATCTTTGTTGGTGAGATTATGAATTCGTAGTCTGGATATAGAAGCTGGAGGTTTCGAAACAGATGTCCATAGATATCCTCTTTTTCTTTGACTTTCAAAGATATATTTTTATCTGCAGGGCAGCTGACCTCTATGACAGTACATACCTTTGCTCTTCTGTCCCAAACAACAATATCCAGCCTTTTATGTTTACATTTGATAGAAGTTTTGATGGGAATGGAATATTCCACCAGTATTCCTTGAGTTGGTGTTTATGAATGTAACAGAGGGATTTTCTAAGTTTATTTCAGGACAGTCTTTTTTGCGGTTGGCATTGTACATTTGCTTTAGTAACAACATTGTGCCACATAGGGAGGTAATACCGTGATGACATTTTAGGACAGTAGCTAGTCACATGCGTGATGTCTGTCTGTCTGTCTGTATATATATGTGTATGTATATGCATATACACATAATTATATAATTATATATATATTTACATATATATATATTTACTTATATTTACATTTCATAATATACAGCACCCGTCATATCCCACAAAACCCAGAGCATAACGTTTTTTATGTGTACTCCTGATTTGGGAATGAAGTCTTTTTTTCCCATTCGATGCAAACCATTGTCACTTATTCTATTCACTGCAATCACTCACACTTTGTCGTATGTCCACGCTGTCATACAGTTGAATTGTGCCGTAGTATGGTTTTCGATTACACAAACACTGACAAGCTTTGGTTGTACGGCGCCAATGATTTTTATTATTCACCTAAAAATGTCTAGCAACAGCTTGCCTGCCGAGTAAAGAGATATAAGTGACATTAGTTGGTTAGTTTGATGGATAAAAATGAGGCTCAAATTGAAAGATTGTTCGATAGATAAATATTAAGTATTGTTTTTAGATAAATAGACAAATATAGTGATGCATTGATTCAGTGTTATTGACTGTAGAACAGAATGTAACAAAGTCTAATAAAATCGTTCAACGTGTTTATTGGTGATGTTAGACATGTCTGACGGTCATACATCAGTATCGATTGTCTTATTTTGCCGTTTTTGACATATCTAGCATCGGTTAAGTGCCATTTATCGATTTCAAGTTAAATTTTCAGATATTTATTTGTTACTTTTTGTATTTCGTGACATTTCGTGTTGGATATTCAAAGAAGAAACTAAGAAAAAAAAAAACTACAACAACAAAAACCAAAAATAAAAGAAAAGAGTAGCAGGCGCTTGAATATACAGGAGTGGGCGTAAGGCTATCATCTGAAGAGTTATCAGTTCATACATCGTATCAACGGAAAAGTCACTTATATCTCAATCGGTCATATCCACGTCAGTGGATACTACTGTCTACTACTGATCAAAGATGGAAATAGGAAAGACAACATAAAATTGACGTTTAGTGTTTTTCTTTTGATGTGTTTCAGTGCTGAGTTCGACTCTTTCCTGCGGACACAGCGTGAACAAAGACAACTATAACCAAGCTGATTTTCCGAAGATATACAACATATATAAGAGATATTTGCTGGTACATTCCGATGTTAGTAGTTCTAGAATTCTCTCTTAAATTAAAATAAATATAATTTGCTTTATGTATATCAAATGCCATTGATATATCATTTTTCAATCACTAGTTCCACACTTGAAGCTCCACTTTCGATTTTAGGTAATAAATTGTGTGACTGCCATCTGTTTAACTTTAGGGGATGGAAAGAATTTTCTTTCTGTAAATCAAAAGTTGCAATCTAATTTATGTAACAGCAGCAAGTATCTTTGGTACATGACGACAAAATCTAAAGCAGCTTCCTACAATAATTTAGTTTCGCAATCACAGAGTAGACACACGTCTCTCTCTCAAACTTGGATGCTTAACATTCTTTAAAAATATTCAAAAGCTACATTTAGTGCACTACTAGAACTCAAAGATCATTAAGTCTATTTTTCTCTGGTTATTATGGATCAGAAAAGGGAATTTAATCGAATAAATTGGCTTCAGTAGCTTACAGCTTATTACATGTCCCGAGCATTGAAGAATAATTTCTGCATTGGTGGCATTTGAACTCGCGGATATGCGGTCATACTTGCACGTAACGTTTTGATTCATGGGCCTGAGGCAGTATTTTTCTGTCAGTAACTGTATGTATAAATGTATTCATATGACAAGAATAAATGACCCTGTGAGGAAGATTCTATGCAGTCGTTTGTGCGGCTAAAAATAGCAGTAAGTTCTCTCACATCAAAAATTACTGCCTTAAATCAGGAACAACTCAGTGGAGAATATATCTCTACATAAAAACAGAAAAAGCAACAAAAAAAAAGACGAAACGCTCAAGCCTGGAACACTTTTCATCATAGATCAAATTGATAATGGTTCTCTGTGGTTAAACAAGAAATAACAAGACATAAAGTATCAATGTGTGTAGGTGCATACGTGATGCAGACGACTGTAAATATATAGATGCATACATACATAAATGCATACATACATGCATACATATACACATACATATGTATATATATGCATATGTCTATCTATCTATCTATCTATCTATCTATCTATCTATCTATCTATCTATCTATCTATCTATCTATCTATCTATCTGTTTGTATGGAAAGGGGTAGTTCTACATCGATTAACGATATTGGAAATTCTGCATGGGTATAAACAGTAGTACATATACACGTGTAGAATTTCCCAAATATATATATATATATATATATATATATATATATATATATA
>NC_068982.1:135307441-135310353 GCF_001194135.2 Octopus bimaculoides
ATATATATATATATATATATATATATATATATGGCATAGTTGGAAAACTTGGAGAATGGCTCCATGACTTTCTAAAAGATAGAAGTCAGGTAGTGGTGGTCAGCGGGGCCACCTCCGTGGAAAAACAAATAATGAGTGGTGTTCTACAGGGCACTGTCTGGGGCCACTGCTATTCATATTGGCCCTCTCTGGCATGTCCTCAACTGCTCAAGTGGCCACCTTGCTAGTTATGCAGGCGATACAAAAGTCTCTCAGAAGATACAGAACCCTGGAGACGTTGTGCACCTACAACGTGAGTTGGGATGCAATATACAGGTGGGCTGAGGAAAATAATATGCAGTTTAATGATGGAAAATTCCAAACCCTGCTCTACCAATACAGGAAGCTCAATGGAAAGCAGATAAGATACACTGTCTCAGGAGGGATTGCAATCCTTGAATAAATATCAGTGCATGACCTAGGCATCGACATGAGTAATGATTCATTTTTCCTGGTGAACATTACCAAGTTGGCATTAAGATGCAAACGCTTGACCGTGTGGATCCTTCGATCTTTCAAAACAAGAGAAAAGAAAAGCATGATGGTCCTCTGGAAGGCTTTCATTTTCAGCCGTCTGGATTACTGCTCCCAGCTGTGGTCACCAAACAATGTAAAATTAATGACAGAACTCGAGGCGATCCAGCGAAACTACACAGAGAAGATAGATACAAAGTGACACATCAGCTACTGGGGGAGACTGAAAGAGTTAAGACTCTACTCCCTGGAGCGAAGGCGGGAAAGATGTGTAGTAATATACATTTGGAAAACCCTAGAAAAATCTATGCCAAACTTTGGAATTATCAGTTACATAAACAGCAAGACGGGGCGCCACTGCATAGTACTAAAACTCCCAACATTGCTATCAGGATACAGAACCAGTTACTGCAACTGCTTGGACTTCAAAGGCCCACAACCCTTCAATATCCTTCTACAGAGCCTGAGAGACCTGCATGGTGTGGATGTAGGCTTTTTCAAAACAAAACTGGATCTCGTTTTGTGAAGAGTTCCGGATGAACCTTCTTCAAGTTAAGAAACACAGATGAGGGTAGCAACGTCAAACTCCTTCATTCACCAAATGTTACATATCAGAGGAGGTTTAGTAAAAGTGTAGCAGAGTTAACGGCAGTGCCTCAGCATGGCCGCAATTGTTGGACTGAAACTAAGAACAAAAATATATGTGTGTGTATGTGTATGTGTGTGTCTAAGTATATTGTCGAGGTTTTTTCTTCATGGTTTACATTTTCCCACCAGCCTGATGGGCATTAAACGGCCAGGGCGGATTGAACTCAGTATTGTAAGCAAACGAGCTGTGACGCAAACGTTTACAGTTGAGAATCACACAACTTGCGTCACTCATTTAGTACTTTGTGACCGCGACCATGAAGACTACTTGGCGACAAACATAATAAAACGCTGATGTCGGGTCACGTAGCGCTTGATAATCGGGAATCAATCGCCTGGACGATATCTTTTCTTAATACATAATCGTATATCAATGTTATTTAGAGAAATAGTAGAAAGAACGTTATTGGTTTACTATCAGTTTCATTGCATAAAAGCCAGATGGATGAGTAGATAGAGTATTGGATAGTCAACTGAGAAACCGGTCGTTTGTAGTCTGTCACTGATGCAGTATAGCCTCCGTTGTTAAGATACATGGCTCCCAAATAGATCAGTCAGCCTAGCTGCAAACTGGGGAGTAGTAACTTGCTTTTATGAAAAGCACCAATAGTTTAAAATAAGTAGTCAGTTTCCAATGACAGATTCAGCTTTTTCTGAAACTATATCTAGAAATGGAGGATTTAGATCCACTGGTCTGCATTAGCAGTTAACAGGAATTCTAACTCATAGATGAAGGCTTTGATTATAAAATGTCATGTTAAGAGACGGCTTCGGTTGGTGACTACAGCTAAATTGATAAGTGCACATCGCACGCACGAACGAATACTCCTTCACATATATATATACACAGACACAGACAGACAGATAGACACACATACATACATACATACATACATGCATTGTTATTATCATTATTTAACATTCGTTTGCCATGCTGGCATAGGTTGAATGGTTTGACAAGAGCTGGCAAGCTAGAGAACTGCACCAGGCTCCAGTCGGATTTGGTATGGATATTACGACTGGATGCCCTTCCTGACACCAACCACTTAACAAAGTGTGCTGGAAGCTTTTACATAGCACCGCACGGACGCTTTTACGTGGCACCTCCACGAGAGCTTTTTACGTGGCACTGGCACAGGGAGATCAGTCTCAAAGTATCTGCTGTGAAGTTTGGGTCTTCTTGAGTATACCAAGGCGCCAAGCATTCTGGTCCTTTGTCATCTCATCTAAAAGATTCCTCGTCCTGAGGTCATTCTTCAGTGCTTCATTCCTGGGTCTCCCACTTACACGTGTTCCATTTACTTTGAGAGATCGGCACTTCTTTATGAAGCTGTTGGCATCCATCCGCATCACATGACCAAACCAGCGCAGTCTCCTCTCTTGCCCACTGTATCTAATTCCTCATATGACTAACTTCTTTCTCAATACACTAACACTCTATCGAACATGTACACTTACATTACACATCCAGTGGAGCATACTAGCCTCATTCCTCTCTAACATTAGCAGTATGTTCTTTACATCCAGGACCCACGTCTCACCACCATGTAGAATTGCTGTCCGTAAACACACATCATACAATCTTCTTTTCACACGGAGAGAGAAACATTTCATAGCCAACAGAGATAATAACTCTGAATTTCCTACATCCTATTCTTATTCTAGCTATCAAATTCTCCGTGCATCGTCACCCACATACATACATACATCCACACACACACACACGCACACACACACACACACACACACAC
>NC_068982.1:135310882-135312090 GCF_001194135.2 Octopus bimaculoides
TATATATATATGTGTGTATATATATTTATGTCACAAAGAGATGACACCGGTGTCATATCTTTGTTTTCTATTACCATTCTACACCCATCTATCGTTGTGTTCTGGACCATTAGAGCATACGTATCTTGAGTTCTACACCAGTCTCTCTATGTCGAAGCGAAATATTAATATATATATAAAACATGCTTGTGATCTCCAAAGAGAAGATAAACTGTTTTCGCTTCTAATTTTTAGAAATTTTTACTATTTGATAGGATAAGATTCATCATCGAAACCAGTAATATTCTATATTTTCTTTATATAATTTAAAAATTATTTTATTAAATTCCTTCGAAATTGAAAAGTCTTAGATTTACTTCTGTGCTATTTCCACCTCCACCTTTTAAATATATAGTCTTTCATGCACACACGCACACACACACATACCACAAACACACACACACACACATTCCCTGAAGAACAAGCTAATTCACTCTAATTAAATCGTTAATTTCACTGACGAAGCTGTGAATGCTACGCAATATTATCCTAATACCCTAGAAATCCGTAACGAATTCATAAAAAAATTAGTAAATTCTGAGACAATATTTATTTCTTGGCAAGAAAATTTTTACTGTTTCTTTATTTACTGTAGTTTCAGTTGTAATAAAAATTGTTTCAATATAATTTGACATGCCAAATAAACACTTATTTCTTAAGCAAAGTTGGAGCACCACCACCAAGCTCTTATATCGAAAAACTTTCGTTCGTTTTCATATGTCGATTCATTATCATTTATAGTTTAATATACTCTAAGTTGTTTGCTACAAATTCATCGATTTGTTACAACTAAGATATACTAGCATATAAGTAGATGGTATTGCATCTTTCATCGTTAAAAGTTAAAACGAGAAAAAATATTAAAGTCGACACTTATAGTGTAATTAAATACTAGACTTTATGGTAATTGATACTATATTGAACATCGGTTGTTACTTTTTAAGTATTACTAAAGTGTCATTCAAAATACTTTTTACTACCACTCAGAAATTGAAGTTATACTTGAAATGCTCTTTGGAAATATCCAAAACTCTCGATTTAACATTTTCATTTTTGAAATTCAATTAACAACACGTTTAAAGCTGAGAAGTATACTTAAAGAAATAAAGTAAACGTTATATATGTATTGCATGTAATATATATATATATATATATATATATATATTTAT
>NC_068982.1:135312526-135319170 GCF_001194135.2 Octopus bimaculoides
TATATATATATATATATATATATATATGTGTGTATGTATGCATGTATGTATGTATGTATGTATGTATGTTTCTTATTTCTGTTGTACCTGTATTTTCAAAGGGCCAGCCTTGCCATACTGTGTCACGCTGAATCTCCCGAGAACTACATTAAGGGTACATGTGTCTGTAGAGTGCTCACGAGCAGGCTGTTCCGTTGATCGGATCAACTGGAACCCTCGTCGTCGTAAATGATGGAGTGCCACGAGTACGAGATGTCTCATAACATGGTTTTGGACGGGTTCTTCATTGACTGCGCTGTGGAGTGGTGGTTCGTCTCTAAATTAGTTATATACGTATATTATATATTACGAAATTCGGTCTAATATTATTATACTGAATTTTACCTGTAAGGTTGGTATAATAATTTATTCCCTAATATTATTATTATGAGTGGTAAGTAGCTTGCTTACCAACCACATGGTTCCGGGTTCAGTCCCACTGCGTGACACCTTGAGCAAGTGTATTCTACTATAGCCTCGGGCCGACCAAAGAAAAAAAAAACTGAAGACGAAGTGAAATACGAATCGAAACTGCATCGCTGTATCAGTTGGTCTATAATGCAGTAAACAGTTATAAATTGCTTTATTTTTCTAACAAAACCAAAACCATTTAAATCATCGAAATTTAGATATTTTTAAAGATCACAGTTGGCTGAGTTAAAATGTTACCAGGAAATATTGAAGTTTCGTATCGCGTAACATGTTTTGAAATATGGCGAAGGCATGAAACTGTATACACATGTTTATAAAAGCATTAGCAACTTTATAAAGGACAATAAATAAATAAATAAATAAATAAATAAAAAATACAACAAAATCGTATTCACCATTGAAATTAACGTTTTGTATTAAGCAACATTTTAATAATAATTTTTGTTGTAGGTGATTTATCTGTCGTGAAACGATCGTATTAATTTCTTCAATGTCCAAGAGCCAAGGTATTCATCAATTTTTCAATCAACACGAATGAATTGTAAATGAATGCGGTGAGATTCAAACTTCTCTCTTCGTCACACCAACAAGGTGTCATACTAACCTCTGAAATATCATTAATTAAAACGACCCCACCACAATAAAAAGAAAAAAAGAAACCTTGTTAATTAATTTTACAGCGTTGCTTTTGCTTGCTGAATAATTTGCTTGCTGAATAATTTGAGACCAAAATAATTTTGATCAAAACTCAAAAGTAACCTCAGGATACAAACCACCAATTATAATTGTCTGGATGTTCCTAACAGTTTCGATTCGCCCATCCACATTTACTTCAGATTCATATTATCATTTCCATGTAAGTTCCAGTATATATAACACAACAATGTGAGTTAACTCATAACGTTGAATATCCATAACTATCTCCACGAACTACATGAAGTCGTTGTTTTGCGCTGAATTTATTTCATAGTTTTATAGGGATAATAAATCAATCCCTCTTTCCTGGAATGTCCAACTGTTGGGTTCAGGGCCTCACTCAGTTAATACAATGAAATGGTCCTTTGAAATATAAAGCGAATGGGCAGAGTTATTAGAGCGTTGAGTTGAATGCTTTTCAATATATTTTCTGAATCATTGCGATATGAGTTCGAATCCCACCGATGCCTTTCGATATCAGAATCGGTACAAAATAATTACCAGTCCAGGGTGGTGGTGGATTGGTGCATTTTGTTAGATCATCGGACAAAACGCTTTACGGTATCCGTTCCTGCTCAGTTCATTTCGAGTACAAATACCTCACCGTCACCAGAAAAGACATGCATATACATACGTATAAGCACACATACACAACACTCGTATCTATCTATCTATCTATCTATCTATCTGTTCTTTTATTCTTTGATTTGTTTCAGTCATTTGACTGCGGCCATGCTGGACCACCACCTTTAGTCGAACGAATCGACCCCAGGGCTTATTCTTTGTAAGCCTAGTACATATTCTATCAGTCTATTTTGCCGAACCGCTAAGTTACGGGGGACACAAACACACCAACATCGATTGTCAAGCGATGGTTGTGGGGGGGACAAAAACACACACACACACACACACACACACACACACACACACACACACACACACACACACACACACACACACACACACATACGACGAGCTGCTTTCAGTTTCCGTCTACCAAATCCACTCACAAGACTTTAGTCGGTCCGAGGCTATAGTAGAAGATACTTGCAGTGGGATTGAACCCGGAACCATGTGGTTGGGAAGCAAGCTTCTTACCACACAGCCACGCCTGCGCCATATACTTATGTGTGTGTGTGTGTGTGTGTGTGTGTGTGTGTGTGTGTGTGTGAATGTGTGCGTGAGACGGACTTCCGCACATTTTCCGTTTATCAAATTCACTCACAAAACAGTTTTGGGACCGCGGCAATAGTAGAAGACACTTGCTCAAGTTGTCCCGTAGTGGGAGAGCACCCGAAAGACATGGCTGCGAAGCGAACGTCTTAAGCGCACAACTAGGGACGAAGCTTTGTGTCAGATCAAGGTGAGTGGCACTCTCAGGAAACCTTTTCATATTAACTCTGGTATTTTTCTGGTGGACACATTGTCTCCCTAACTGTTATGCTAATTATTGATTATATCATGACCACGTGATTTCGGTTTGGTTCTACTTCGTAGTACCTTGAATAAGTGGTACCTTTGTAGCAACGGGATGAATAATGCATTGTGATTGAAATTTTGTGGACGGAAACTGTGGAATTTTTTCAAGGAAAAGTTTGTAGAATACAAAAGATGGATAACACGATAACACGATAACACGATATTAGTTAATCTAGATTATACTGACAGTTAATAAACATTATACAACGATCACAACATCTGTAGAACCTACATTTCCCTAGTTTTGACCATGTTGATGATCTTACTCTCAGCTAATCAGTTGCGTAGTCCATAAGGCTTTATCGACACCAATTGAGAATGCTGCAACGTAATTAAAATTGATCTGCACCTCAATGTATAGAAAACAGACTACATAACTATCTTTCAACATGAAAGGTATTTTTAAATTTGTTCCAATGATGGCACGCAACTGAAGGGAATTAATGACATCAGGTACCTTGGGCTCTATATTATTGACAGTACGAAAAACGTATTGACATGCAAGGGATCAGTTTGCAAACTTCAAAATATCTCGCAAACAAGTATTTTGAAGTCAACGAAGTTGGTTCTCCTCGGGGTATATGTATTCTTATCTAATGTAATTGAAACGTGGACAACGAAGAGAGGGAGCTTCAAATTTGCCTTGAAGGTGCATACGCCAAGCTTCTCATGAAACTAAAACATTTCATGGTGTGAACATATTCCACCCACCTCTAATATCGTTGCTCAATGCTAAGTTGTAATTGCTGGTCACTGCTATCGTGCTGAACTACAGGCAATATTAGAAGTTATATTTTGGAGGCATCCACACCTTATTAGAGGATGAAAGCCATTTAAGTGCACTGGCAAAGACACACAGTATGAAACTGAGAACCCACCAAAGGTAGATATTCATAGTTGTATGGGTTTACATATTGTCGATAAGAAATAGGAAGTAGTTGGTGAAGCTACAAGAAGAAAATTGTAATTTTCTAAATTTGAAATGAAAAAATATTTCGAATTCCTATTTTACATGTTGTAAACGTTAATGAAATTTAATCATACTTCAGTGAATTTTCCGAGTAAATGTTATCAGTTTCTGTACGCATCGAATTCAGTTCTTTGCTACGAAAAGTATCAGTATTCATCATCTCAAATGGATTAATGCATTTCATTACTCGCTAAATCTTACCGATATGCCTTAAGAAAAAATTACGATAAAGATTAATTCTCATTATAAGATGGATTAAAAGATAACTGCAAATGTAAAATAGAATGAAGATTACAAATTTTGCCTCCCGCAACATGTCGTTTCTTTCATCACAATAAAATATGTATATTTTTTATAAATATTTTTGAACTTGATATCAGATTAATTTCTTTAAGAGATGCTTATTGCTAATTAAATGGACTAAACCGCATTGCAGATGATACGTTACTGAGGTTTTCAGAAATATAAAGCAAAGTTTGCTTTTTCAGAATTTGAAATTTCAACAGTAACGGAATTTACTTATAATATCAGAAAACAACTAAGCATCTAAGCGGTGTGTCATATCGTTCTCTATAAGTGGCACCAAATTGTCTCCCATTGGAAATATATCATTATGCTTTGACTGTCTACTGAGACAAGTTTCGCATGGAAGTAGGCATAGACCGCAGTGTACAGAGTTAAGATCAAACAATTGCCAATATGGTGATGCCTGTTCGAACTGAAACAAATCGCGATACATATATACTCCTGTCTTCAGGAACAAAAACAGAAAAAAAATGTCAAATTAACTTTTCTTTAATAGTAGGTCAGTTTAGGAGAATTCTTATAGCTTCAGATTAGCTTCTTATCTCACTGTGAGTCGGTCGCATTTACCACAAGGCGTTTATTTATTTTCCCTCAATGTGAAGATAATTTTAGCAAATCAAAATATTTTGTGTGCCTTATAATATACCTTTATTCGCCTTTGTTGTCCAAATCTTTCCAATGGACACTTCGTAGTATTTCGCTGGATTAATTTTCATTTAGCGCGTGCACGCACGCACACACACACACACACACACACACACACACACACACACACCACCGTACAATCACACACAGACGCATGCACACAAACACACACATACACACACACAAACACGCTCACCACACACAAACGTACAATCACACACACGCATACACGCATGCACGCAAATACATAAAACCACTCACACAAATTAGTTGAGTTTTCTGTCGTTGCCGGAGAATTTTCGCAACAGAATTCCTTTATTTCAATTTTTCTTTCATTCCATATCAGACCATGTCTTCTCCAGGGGAACTGACATGTTGACCAGGAAAGATGTCTGCATTATTTAGGACAATTGATAATGTATCGATAAACTTAGTATTTTTCTTTCCATTTGGTGCTTAGATGTAAGGGTTCTTCTCATCTGGCTGCTGCTGCTTTCTATCTTTCGACTGTGTCACCCCAGGTCAGAGTAGTTCGTACAGCTGGAAATTGTCTGATCCAAACTTGGTTTCGCGCCAGAATCAAAAGAATCACTATACTTACACGATAAAATATTGAATTCAAATTTTCACACAAGGTCAGCAATTCCCGAGGAGGGGGTAAGTCGATTACATCAACCCCAGTGTTCAGCTGGTGCTTATTTTATCGACCCCGGAGGGATAAAAGTCAAAGGCGACCATGGTGGAATTTGAACTCATTTGTGTGATAAAATATTGATTTCTGGCATTGATGCACTGTTTCAAGTTTAATGATGGAGTGATGTATATCATTCGCTTATATTGACAGCAGTATTTCGCTGGTCTCTTATTTTACCGAAACCGAAACATTGAGAGCCAAAGTGAGATCTGACCTTATCGATCGATAGTCAAAATACCGTGAAACACATTCATCGGTTTAATGACTTCGCCGGTTAATTCGCCGACTTCCTTTTATCTTTTACCTGTTTTAGTCACTGGGCTGCACACATGAGTTGCATCCATAATGAGGTACTGCCTTGTGGATAATAGTTGGACAAATCAGACCCAAATGAAAATAACTCCATTCAATTGTTTTTTCTGTAGTTCCAGCTTTTTAAATGATCAGATATCTACTAAGTAAATGACTTTATATGCGTATATTGTTACGATCAGGCAAATACTTATGCATAAAAGGAGGTAAACTTCTGATCGCAGCAACAGAAATTATTCAAACAGGGAATTAATATTCAAAGATTGAAATTATGTAACAACAGGTATTATACCCAAAGAATCTCATGTCCAGTCCTCGATTGTTCAAAGGTAGGTGGTGAGCGGTCCGATCCGTACGCAGCTCCCTCTCGTATTTTGTAACATCCAAGCCCCATCCTCCTGTATTCTCAACTCCCCGTTTTAACAGGAAGTCAACGAGATTACCTGCCTCGCTCGTTAACAGGGAGCAAACGAGATTACCTGTCTCGTCCCATGCTCACTTCCTGTATGTATATATGTACATACCCACGTCATTTCAATTCTGCCAAAAGGTCGTTGACAAACGTTTATCTCGCCCATTCAGAAAACATTGTAAGTTCTCTTCCTTAATTATATTATAGATATACATAACAATATGCATGTGAAAATGTCACAGAAAGGCTTCGAAATGGTGCGTCCTGGAGACATACAAATTTGATCTACGAAATCTCCGTCCCAACGACAAGAATTTTGGTAATAATTAATCAAAATATATAATATTCTACGAGAAATAACTCAAATTTTAGATTCTCAAATCTACCATTCTCTATCTGTCTTTCTGTCTAGATCTTTCTGCTTCCCCTATATTAATTAATCAATTGATGAACTATTGTTCCAAGAATGGTACGTTGTCTATACTTATTGTTCTAAGATTGGTACTTTATCTATTGTTCTCTTTTACGTAACTGCTAAGTTACAGTGGTGTAAACAAACCAACATTGGTTTTCAAGTGATGATGCGGGACAAAACCAAATACACAAACATACATACATAGACACACACATACATACATGCATACATACATATATATATA
>NC_068982.1:135319985-135320825 GCF_001194135.2 Octopus bimaculoides
TACTATTTTCGTATAATAAAAGATGAAACCATAATTCACAAATCGAATGTTTGACGACCTTACGATTATCATCATGTGGTCAAGTAGTTGGAACATTGGAAAAAATATTAGTCGCTCTTCACCAATTCTGTATTGTAATTATCGATTATAGCAATTTTTGTCGCTGATTACAACAGTCGCATTCACTTCTCAACATCTTAAAAATTTTTCTCGGTTCTAAAAAAAAAAAAAATTAAAAAAAAGAGGAATTTCGCTACTAGTGTTATTTTTATATATTTGAAGCTGTTTGCCATCAAGTGTATGAGTGTGTTAATCTGGGGATAATATTTTTGTTGCTCTTGAGAAACGATATATGGTTGTCCCTAACATGTGATCTTGGATTTTCTTTGCTTGGAATATGTCATGGAGACGTCCTTCTTGACGGATAAAAAACATTATTATTATAAATAGTGTCACGTTTCATACCAACTTTCAAATTTAAATTGACAATTTAGGAATTTAGAAAAATAATTGAAAGAAGATTTAATCCGAATTATTAACAACGTAAAAAGATTAAGTTACTGATATTCTGCGAACAGAATATTGCGATAATTCTTTGACAGACATTGGTAACAGATATGCTTTGCATTGTGACCGCACAAAAACCTCGTCAAAATATAATGGATGGAAAGCAAGTGAAAAACAGAGACAAATACACAACAAACGCACTCATATTACACGTACACAAATACACAACTAACACACAAATATTCGCACGTTTTAGATATGTGTGGGTGTAGCTATTACGCTCACACTTTGTGTGTGTGTGTAAATATATATATATATATATATATATATATA
>NC_068982.1:135320835-135323565 GCF_001194135.2 Octopus bimaculoides
TATATATATATATATATATATATATATATATATATGTACACACACATTTACATACTCACACGTAACACGTATGAATATATATACATTGAAGAAGGAGAGAGAGGATAGAGAGACAAAGAGAGAGAGAGGGAGAGAAGGGAGAGAGAGTGGGAAAGAAAGAAAGAAAGAGAGAAAGAGAGATAGAGAGAGATAGAAAGAGAGGAAAAAACAAATATTTATTTAACTCAATTGGCTTTTCGGGTTAATTATTTTAGAATCACGTCCGTGTTTTTTCTTTCACATAAAGTTAAGACATTAATATTCTGACAATTCTTCGTGATTATTTCAGCATTGAAGTAAATTATTTGCAATTTTCGTAATATTACATTAGTACAGAGCGAGAAAAAACCTAATTATGGTTATTATTGAAACATAATTATCAAATTGGTGTAAATATGATTTTGCAGCATCACTAAGAATCATTTGAAATTGTCTAAAATATGTTTTTGTTTTAATATATCTCTAGCTAATTCCATTGTTTTAGCCATTCTGTAGTAATTCAAGGTTACATTAAAAGAATCTACGAGAAACTTTCTCTGCAGACAATTGATGCAGAATCTTCTTTCACCTGTACGACGTCTTCCTCTGCTTTACCTTCTTATCACACAATGAAATAGAAAATAGAATCAATGAATGTTATATTCATATGGTAGTATTAATTAATTATGGTTACTAATTAATTAATTAGTTAATTAATTAGTAGCTATTAATTAAAAATATAAATCAGAAGAGGAGAGTGGAAATATGGAAATCATTTTGTTCGAACATTTCCTTAAAGAATTTATGATACTCTGATATATTTCGTTTTTACATTTGGTTTGCAAGACTCTTGATGCGAATGTCGTAAACATATTTTGTTGTATCGCGGGGTGTATGTGTGTGTGTGTGTGTGTGTGTGGGGCAATAATAAACACACGCACTGGTTCTGTGTCAATTCTGTATTTTTCCCTTGTCAATTGGTTAACCATTTAACAAATTAACTTAACGATTGTTTGATTAATCGTTCGGCCTATCAATCAGTTTGTGAAACCTATGTTTGTGAGACCTTTCGTAATCAATAGCAACCTCATCAAAGACATGCTTTCTCTGCCTACAAACGTGATGCAGACTTGGAGTAGAAAGGGTATGTCAACGATGAAGTCGTGAATGATGATGAAAAGACGCTGACGAACATACCTGACTGACTGATTGATTAGACGGAACAACCGATCAAACAATCAATTGGTTAATTGGTTAAATAGTTAACTAATCCACAAAAAAACATACAACAAACATATATGATGTAATTCTAATGTAACTATTACAAAAAGAATTACACTGTCTCGTAGACGTGTCAGTCTGTAGTTGTAAATATAGATTATAGAGGATATACGTTTGTACAAAAACCGAATCTGTAACTAATTAAATAATTGTCCAGTTTTGTAAATTCAAAAGGTGCATATGGCAGCTGTTGCATGGTGATAGTGAAGGTGAGGCTGATAGAGATAGCAGCGGATCCTTATAAATCAATAGTTTCCAACTTATCTATGGAATCGTTACCATATCTCACCATATTTAAGACAAGCGACATCCTTATTGGAGCAAATATTGAAAAATAATTGGTATTTAAATTGTAAATTTTGCAACGCCATCAATTACTAAATTCAAAGCACCCTAGGATACCCTAAGATACCCTAGGATACCCTAAGATACCCTAGGATACGACAAAACTTCGGATGGAAACTAATACTTATGATCTGGTAAGAAAAAAAGTTATCAAAGGCGTAGGAGTAGCTGTGTGGTAAGTAGCTTGCTTACGAACCACATGGTTTCGGGTTCAGTCCCATTACGTGGCACCTTGGGCAAGTGTCTTCTACTATAGCCTCGGGTCGACCAAAGCCTTGTGAGCGGATTTAGTAGACGGAAACTGAAAGAAGCCCGTCGTATATATGAATATACATATATATGTATGTGTGTGTGTCTGTGTTTGTCCCCCCAACATCGCTTGACAACCGATGGTGGTGTGTTTACGTCCCTGCAACTTAGCGGTTCGGCAAAAGAGACCGATAGAATAAGTCCTCACGTCGATTTGCTCGACTAAAGGCGGTGCTCAAGCATGGCCACCAGTCAAATGACTGAAACAAGTAAAAGAGTAAAAGAATAAAGAGTAAAGAAAAGTGATAAAAAGAGAGGCCTTTAATTTTTCTTATTTAGTCTGATAGTCAGCCCTAATGGAACAGATCCTTATGGACCAGAACCTTATTCTTATGCAAATAGGTGTTGAAGCAACGACCATCCTACATTTTAGCAGATCATAATATATCTGGGAGTACATTATTTAACGTGCCCTATGAGATTTGAGGAAAAGTGGTCTGCAGTCTTTTGCAGAATGCCATGATCACGTTGAATGACAAAACACCAATATCATCGCTGTTGTTGTTATCCTCGTCGTCATCATAATCATCACCATCATCGACACCATCATCGTCATTTTCATTACCATCTTCATAACCTCCTCTTCCTCCTCCTCCTCCTCCTCCTCCTCCTCCTCCACGTCATCATCATCATCATCATCATCTTAATAATAATGATGATAATAATAATAATAATAATAATCATAATAATAATAATAATGATCATCACCATCATTATCATCATCATCATCATCATCATCATCATCACCATCATCATCATCATCATCATCACCATCAC
>NC_068982.1:135330059-135339978 GCF_001194135.2 Octopus bimaculoides
TGAAAGCTCTGACGAGCTTTCCGATACGTCTCCAAATATTTCATACATCCTGCTGTGCGCTTTGGTAACGGGGGAATTACAAATTCCTTTTTCGGGGGAATCTACTGGTTTTTCACTTGTAGTTGGCTCCTCGCCAGACAACAAGAAATTTTTCGTCTCACTAGACATTTCTGTGCCAACGTTAGGCCTTTCTCTAGACTTCATTCTTCCACCGCAACGGGGGAATGAACAAACGTGTGCTTTCTACAAGCACTTAGTGTTTTCAAATAAAAACTCCAGCAGTTAGAATTTTAACAGAAATTGCAGTTAATAAAAGAGTAGTTATTATAAATAATAACACTAATAACCAGCAATTTTCACCACGAACACATGTACGACGCGAAACCAACAAACTCCCAGAGATGAAATACCACTAAGCATTTTCGCCCGGCTTGCTAAAAATCTTCAGCCAGCTAGTCATGCTACTCCAGGCTAATGACTAGCAAAAACTCAGAAACATGTCCCTGGATGCGGGCTTGGCTGGGTGGAGGTGCTTGTCTCCCCCTTGTAAACATAAGGACACAGGAAATGTGTCAAGGCTGACAGGAAGGGGTGCTGCTTCCTAGGGCTATATGTATATATATATATATATATATATATAATTATTATTATAAATGATAAATTTCTAAATCTCTCAGAGAGACTTTTGCAGGTTTTATATCGGGGTACCTTCTCTTAGGCTTTTCCACAAAAGGATGCTGAAAGCCAGCAGTGGTAAGTAAATTTGAATTTAGGGTTTTATTCTCCTATACCGGTTGTCCTAATCACGGCTTCGTTTGAAAACAGGAGCCCAGTCTGCTCTCATCAACAGTCATGGCTTTGATTGTGCAGTCAGTTAAAGGACTGTCATTACCATGACCTAGTTTTATGTCAGAGCACCCCCATCCGAGAAGAGTTACCTTCACCACGGCTAGAGAGCTTCATCTCCCTTCACCAAAATTTATACATATGTGCACAGTTAAATATATATATATATATATATATATATATATATATATATAAAATTTTCAATTTTAAAATGTTTTAAATTGTATATATATATATTGAGGGTATTAAGCCAGATTTCAGGTTATTGGTAATATTAATATATTGGCAGAGCATATTTCAGGTCTGACTTTCATATACATGCATAATGAATGATGATTAATAGTTGATGTTAACTTTAGTAAATTACGCTTACTTTGATTTACGTGGTTTGCACCGGAAAGTCGTGGCACTCCGTCGGTTACGACGACGAGAGTTCCATTTGATCTGATCAACGGAACAGCCTGATCGTGAAATTAACGTGCAAGTGGCTGAGTACTCCACAGGCACATGTACCCTTAACGTAGTTCTCGAGGAAACTCAGTGTGACACAGAGTGTAACAAGGTTGGCCCTTGAAATACAGGTACAACAAAAAGAGGAAGTAAGAGTGAGAGAAAGTTGTGGTGAAAGAGTACAGCAGGGCTCGCCACCACCCTCTGCCGGACACTCATGGAGCTTTATGTGTTTTCGCTCTATAAACACTCACAATTCCCGGTCTGGGAATCGAAACTGCGATCCTACGACCGCGAGTCCGTTGCCCTAACCACTGGGCCATTGCGTCTCCACCGGAGAGTAGAGCTAAGAACTCAAAGAGCGAAACTTGTTACCCGGTTTGATTTTACGAGAGGCCTTAATAAATTAATTAATGCAACAACCTGTTATTTCTTCTTTCATGCAAAATGTTAAGTTTCAAATTTCGGCACAAGGCCAGCAATTTCAGAGGAGGGGGAAATCGATTAAATCGGCCACATTGCTCAAATGGTACTTCTTTCATTGACCTTAGAAAGATGTAAAAGAAAGTCGACCTCACCGGATTTTGAATTCAGAACGTAAAGACGGACGAAATGCCGCTAAACATTTTGTTCGGAGTGCTAAGGATTCCGTTAGCTTGCTGCCTTTCTTTCATGTAAAATATGTTATAAAGTGCCACATTAAATGTTACACATCTTTTATCCTTTTCTAGTTTTAGTCATTGGACTGCAGCCATGCTGGGGCACCGCCTTGAAGGGCTTTAGTCGAACAAATCGACCCAGTACTTATTTTTTTAAAGGTTTGATACATGGTCTAACGGTCTGACTTATGCCGAACCGCTAAATAACGGTGATGTATAAATGACTGCAACCACAACATTACCCCTGAACAGGCGGTGAATAGACTTGGGATAAGTGAAATGAAGTTCTTTTCTCAAGAACAAAACGTACCACCCTGTCCGGGAGTTGAAACCACGATCTTACGATTATGATTGCAAAACGCTAACCACTAGGCTGCACGCTTTCACGAACATGCGCACAAGCATACACACACAAACACGCACACAAACACACATACACGCACACAAACACACATACACGCACACATACATACACACACACGCACACAAACACACACACGCACACACACACATACACGCACACACGCACACACTCATGCACGCGCGCGCACACACACACATCTGATGTAATTAAATGATAGAGTGATCAGGTGCGAAAATAAATTGTAAATAAGTCCACATCTGTAAGTTTGATAAACATACATTCAACGATATTGGAGGTTTAACACCTTTGTTTAAATCACAGATTTCTTTCACTTTTCAAGACAACGAACACGAGATTGTTACTACTATTTTTTTACCGTTTTATCAGGTATGTTTATTCATATTTGTCTTACAGAGAGAGAGAGAGAGAGAGAGAGAGAGAGAGAGAGAGAGAGAGAGAGAGAGAACAGCTTAGAGCTATTATTAAAAAATGCAATGAATAACAGGTGTAAATTTTAGTGATTTGAAAATCAACACATTCATTCATGAAAGGAGTCACCAACTTTGAAGGGTATTGAATAAATATGTTCTCTGTCTGTCTGTCTCTCTCACTCTCTATCTCTCTCACTCTCTCTCTCTCTCTCTCTCTCTCTCTATCTCTCTCTTTCTCTCTCTCTCTCTCTTTCTCTGAATCTGTCTTTTCAGCTACCTGCTTATCTGTCTACTACCTACGTACCTACCTAACTACATACATATCTGTCTGTGTGCCTGCCCGTTTGTATGAATTTATCTATCTATCTATCTATCTATCTATCTATCTATCTATCTATCTATCTATCTATCTATCTATTTAAGATGTTAAAAGTAATAGATTTTATTACAAATACCTTACTATAAATAGAGGTTGATGATTTATGAAGATGATATCAATTTCTTTCATTATTCCTGTAGTTTAACACCCGAATACCACTGTGATGTGCTCGCTCTCCAAAATGGCTGCTACCTATCGTATTCAACAGGCAGACACTGGATGACATCTGGGTTTAAATTATACGGTCAATATCTACTACTGAACCGCTCATACTTCATTTACCCGAAGCAATATTTTCACTTTATCGAGAAACAATCACATTCACCACATCATTCAGAATGATAAATCCACACTCAATGGATGTGAGTTATTGATATTTATGTACTAACTAAATTAGTCTTACTACAAATGAATATTTCTATATTACATACTTATAATCAATACTTGTATAGATATGATGTATATATATCACGACACACAAAACTCAGTACCATTGCTATACAATAGTATGCTACCATCAATGAAATAAAGAATGTAACACGACATAGCGTCAAACGAAATACATTCGTGTAAAATCGTTCTTGTGCACTTCGACATGAAAAGGTCTTTGCTGCGGAGTTAGTCTTGAGAGAAAAAAAATTCTTTTCTGAGACATATGCGAAAACACAAAATGAGTTGTATGTGATGTCAGTGGATTATAGGTCGTATTCATTTGTGTGTCATTTCACTTTGTCAGCTATAAACACCAAATCTGTCATTCACAGTCCAATAAGAATGAAATTATTCGTATTAAATATCATATGCTATGCATGCTAGTGGGAAAAAAATCTTGGGCAAACTAGAAATAAATCTTATTCAATGGCACATGAAACAAAACTCATTCCATACGTGCCGAGCTGCAAATGACGGATTTGGTGTTCATGGCTGACGGAGTGAAACGATACAGAAACGCATGCGCCATACGATGCAATGACGTCATTTACATCACACATCCCAGGTCTTCTCACATCTGAGTGCAATGGATGAGGTGATTATGACTTTACACTATTATATATTATATTTCATTCGACGTCGCTTTGTGCCGCATGATTTACACACACACGCACACACACGAACCCACACACACACACACATACAGACACACACACACACACACATGCACACACATATACGTGTATATACGTATGCACACACAGACATACGCACACACACACATTCAGGTTTAAACACACATATATATGCATGTAGCCGTATCTGTGTGTGCGTACATGTGCATATGTGTTTGTATAAGTATGAGCACGCGAGTGTGTGCATATTAATACCAAAGAAAGAAAGAAGAGGATGAAGTAAAAGCCTTATAACATTTATCGAATTTTGGTGAGAAAACGTCAAACAACAAATTGAATTCTCACACTGAAGTTGTATTCTCTTTGCCCTATTCAATATAAAATTTTCGTTCTGTTGTCCGGGCACTTTTTCTTAGCACCAAAAGATCAATAGTCACTCTATTATCCGTGGAAATTCCTAGACAGGTGTCTTCATAATAAACAGACCCGTACTAAGACCATTTTTATGTAAGCAGATGTCTTATTCTGCTTCAAGCATTCGTTTAGTTAATGTTTGAAAGCTTGTATATCACTTGTTCCTAAAGTTTTATCAACAAAGTCAGAAGTTGCAGGTGGTGATACCATTATTGTACGAATAAATCTTAAGTTATGTTAATACCGAAAGCCAGTTGGCTCTTAAGGTATTTTAACCGTAATTTTATGTGAAAGAATTTCGTGCATTGAATAACTAGAAATTCTAATTCGAGCTCACAATATATCGCTCCCAAATCAAAATACCTTAGTATCTTTCAAGCAGGATTTTTCCGATTGATAACTACTGGATATTCAGTTGAATATCCATATTGTTGACTCAGAAAGATAGTTGTAAATTCCACTACATGGAAATAATTTAACAACAGTAAGACAAAGTGTAATCATGTGCTATGTCTAAAATTCTGATATGAATATATAATTTAGATAATTTTTTAACTTTTCAAATTAAGTAACCACATTCACTTTGAAAAGCACTTTCAGCTGAATGTCATTGATGTGACAGTAATTCACTCTGAACGTTCAATCGGACGGCATTTGTGAGTAAAAGAGTGTCAGTGAGAATTCAGTTTTAAGGAGGAACTAATGGGAAAATAGTTAGTAAGACGTCCGGGAAGTACGAGGCATTTAATATTCTTCAACTCCTTGGAGCTCTAAAATCAAGATTAAGCTGCATTTGATAGATATATTTCATGAACAACAAAGTTAAGATATATAAAAGACATATTTATTGAAGTAATTTCTCAAAACAGGGAGCATAGCAAAATCAGTAACCACTAGAAAATACTAAACTTGAAAGTAATTCTAAGAGGGGAAACTTTCCTAATATATAAGAAGAAGAGTGAGATTTAACGATAGAGATAGTTTAAAGGCCAGTTGGCTATTGTAAAACCTTATCTGTTGAAAGTTTTGAACCCATGCTAAGTTTCAAAAGGTAATGTAATAAGGATAAGAAAACTGCTCTGGAAATGAAATAAGTGGTGAAATTGGAAAATCTAACTTGATTTTATTGCAGAGAATTGACAAAAGAAATGCTTTGGCAAGAGGAAATTCACTAGTGTTTATGTCATAAAGATAAACGATTCTGAGTGTTCTGAATCAGAATTTACTGTGATTAGGATATACTTATGGTGTTATAGAAGCAGTTTTCGAAGGAACCACGAAAGGGGTTATACATACATACATACATAAATACATACATGCATGCATGCAGGCTTGCATACATACATACATGCAGACACACACAAACACACACACATATCGCATGTATTTATGAGAAACTATCAAATAAAGAATATATGTGTGAGTCAAGGGGATTCGTCAACAATTTGAGTCAACAGTACAGAGCATCAAGGGATTGAGCGAGAGAGGACGAGAAAAGCAAATGATAGATTGCAGAATCAGTGTTTCCTGCTGCAAGAGAAACGGCAATTTACGAAGAATTATTACATTTTGAGGTTGAAATGTGTGTGAGTAACGCTTAGATTTGCATCATAATGTGGAATTAAAAATTGTATATCCTACATGAAATAAGTTCGAAAGAAATACCAAAGAATAAACAATACAATTTCGAGTTTTTTTAAGCGAAATTTGATAGTATTTCACCTTTTACAATTTAGGAAGAAAGTAACCTTAAAAAATGTTAGGGAAGGATGCAATAATATTCTCATAGTCATAATTAAGAGAGCTGGACGAAGATTAGCTTACAAGATTAGCTAGTGAGGATGAATTGAAGAAGATGTGGGTCTGATTCTTCAGAAGTTTTGTCCTCTTTAAACTAATTGTTTTGACTCCAACACATATAGATTACCATCAATTCTGATTAGATCTGCTAAAATGTTAGCTAAAGTATGTTTGCATAGCATTGGAAACTTTTAGGAGATTTAGATGGAAATATGGTTACGGTTGAAGTATGAAATGAATATATTCAAATCTCTGGTAGGTTGAAAACGAACCAAACATATAAAGGACACCTAAATACTACTGTGAGTTATCATGTAGAAGATCTAAGATCGGAACACAGCTGAACAATGGTTCATTACAAGTAACGCTTTAAAAGAAAAACACTTGAATCAACGTAGCTGGTCTTTACTATGATAAAGAAAGCTACTTATTTTGTTTTTCTAAAACAAAGCAGCTATTAAAGTCTAAACTGTCTAGAAATTTTTCATAAATTCCTATTTTAACAGGTTTTGGTCAAAATATGGTTGTCAAGGACTTCTATTACCGAAAATTTCAACTTTACAATTCAATCACAAAACTAATTATTCCTCGCTGCAACATAGCATTTTTAACTTCTCTGCTTATAATTCTTCTGGAAATAAAACAAAAATGTTGTCTAAAATATTTTTTGCAACACTTTCATTCCACATACATATCAGTAAAAACATTTCTCCAAATTATAATTTTAATCCAGCGTGAGGTAAATTATGTTGATTTTAGTATCGTTCCATAATTGTGGGAAGTTGCTGAAGAAGTAGAAATCTGAATTGGAAAAGTAGAAATCTGAATTGGAAAAGTAGTTTTGATATACTTAATGTCAGTTGTATCAATTATAAGCTTACTGAGTTAATGTAGTAAGGTTTAATATTAAGGATGATGTGAGAAAGCAGTTTTGGCTTGACATAAAATTTGATTTAACAAGACATTGACAGTGACAGATGTTGGTTTCTGATTGAAACTTAAAAATCAAAGTGTGACTCAAATTTCGAGATTGCACTATTAACTTGGTCGCAATATCCTGATTTATTTTGGAAAATAGTATTATCAGAGGAAAATATACATAATTGTAGATAAATTTCAATATGTGGCTTTGTGGTAAGTAGCTTGCTTACCGACCACATGGTTCCGGGTTCAGTACCACTGCGTGGCACCTTGGGCAAATGTCTTCTACTATAGCATCGGGTCAACCAAAGCCTTGTGAATAGATTTGGTAGACGGAAACTGAAAGAAGCCCGTCGTATATATGTATATGTATGTGTGTGTATATGTTTGTGTGTCTGTGTTTGTCCCCCCAACATCATTTGACAACCAATGGTGGTGTGTTTACGTCCCCGTAACATAGCGGTTCAGCAAAAGAGACCGATAGAGTAAGTACTAGGTTTACAAAGAATAAGTCCTGGGGTCGATTTGCTCGACTAAAGGCGGTGCTCCAGCATGGCCGCAGTGAAATGACTGAAACAAGTAAAAGAGTAAAAGAGAGAGTATGTATTGGAAAAAACATACAAATCTAGTTTCTTTTCATTTCTCCGATTCCATTAAAAATTATTTTGTATTGTTCTTGACAATAAAATATTGACTTAGAAGACATGAATAAAAAAATACTTTGATTTTTTTCACTTACTGTTGATTTCTTTATTCAACTACTTTTATACTGAAACTATAAATATGGCACCAAGCCATACTACGACAAACACAACAATGGAGCGAATAATCCTAGCCGTTCTTCTGACAGTGATTGTAAGCTGCTCAGCCAGGCCCAGTAAGTTTACTTGCAGAAGATTATCTTTGTAATATTCGTCAAAGCTAATTGTTATATTTCAATTATTAAGTTGAGGCGGAGAGCTGGCAGAATCGTTAGCACGGCGGGGAAAAAATCCTTAGCAGCATTTCGTTCGATTTTATGATCTGAGTTCAAATTCCAGCAGGCGTGGTTTTAACTTTCATCGTTTCGGGATCGATAAAAAAGTACCGTCTGAGTGTGGGCGTCGGTGTAATCGACCTACCATTCCCCCGAGATTGCTGACCCTGTGCAGAAAGTTGGAATCATGAGAATCTCATCTTATCAGCATGAATCTAATGGGATTATCGATTATGCAATTAATGTGAAATTCTTATTTATTTTGTATTGTTTACATTGAATGAGAATGAGAGAGTTTAGTAAACATTCCAATTTTTTCTCGTTGTATTTTATATCCATCTGCACTATATTATTATTAATTCCAATAAATATCTCATTGGATGGGTCAAATAACATTTTTCATGTATGTATGTATATATATATATATAGGAAGGAATTTCAACCATGTTTCTTGGTCTGCTACCACAACAGCTCCTTTATAGGATCCAGTTAGCTCAAGACATCATCAGGAGGAACCACGTCCGTTTTGACGTGGCGGGGCCCCTCCTTTCAGAGGTGTCTTCAGCTCTGGTGTTGGGTGCATGTCTTCTTTCACTGTTTGTGACTGTTCTAATTCAACTGTGGAATGTCCCTAGCTATGGTTATTTTCCAGGAGGTTCTGGATATATATATATATATATATATATATATACGTATATTATAAATGTTTTTAAATATTTTTAGATATTTGCGGGCTTATAAAAATATATAAGTGTCTATATGCTTGTATGTTATTAATACTTCTATTAAGTCGAGCTTTATGTCACTTTATTAATGTCGGAGTAAGCGGGCATATATATTGAATATTCTGCTGGATAATAGGTAATTTTTCTCTAGCTTTCCGCTCGTATTGCCTCCACTCAAATTATAAATTGGAACTTAGCTCAATTTGAGCACTTCGATTCTAGCCTGTCTATGAGTATTGTTAATTAATGACAATATCTATAAAATAGTATAACTTATATATATATACGTATATACATATACATATATATATATATATACATATACACATTACATACATACATACACACACACACACACACACACACACACACACACACACACACACACACACACACACACACACACACACACACACACACACACACACACACACACACACACACACACACACACACACATATAGGGTAAAGAATTATTAATTTATTAATAAATTAATAATTTATAATTTTACCAAGTAGCTCGGTATGGAAAAAAAATATCAGTAAAAAACTTATACAAAATGTTTTTTTATAATTATAGACATAATATATGCTTGTATGTTATTAATACTTCTATTATGTTGAGCTTTATGTCGCTTTATTAATGTCGAAGTAAGCGGGCATATATATTGAATATTCTGCTGGATAATAGGTCATGTTCCTCTAGTTGCTTCACCACCTACCGAAATTTAGAAATAGCAGTTAAAATACTAATTCTACTACTACAATATATCTCCGCAGAAAGCAATACTCGTATATATATACACACATACATATGAGTGTGTGTATGTGTGTATGTATTTATGCGCATATATATATATATATACACACACACACACACACACACA
>NC_068982.1:135340067-135342195 GCF_001194135.2 Octopus bimaculoides
ATATATATCTAAGTAGTTAAGTTTAGTTCCGTCAAACTAGGTTCAAAGCCAGTTTAACAATTTACAAACATTATTTCATAACTTTCTTAAAAAAACTTACAAGTCAAAGATACCGTTGTAAATTGTAATATATATATATATATCAATTTAGCTGAAAAGAAAAAAAGAAAAAAATCTAAATTGCACCTGTTTTTCAAGATCTAATTTATTTAAATAACATCAATTAATTGCAATCTATCTTTAAAATATTGTAGGTTATATGTATATATTCAGAGGATTCTTACCTTAAGTGACCGACGGAACCGAGATGGTGATTTCCTATTGCAGAATAATAATGATACACGGCTTAAATAATTACCTTTCGCTATTATTTCGCATTTAGCTAAAAATTGCCTTGCGTTGACTCGACTACACTGATGATACAACGTTTTAAATCTCTGTGTCTCTTTCTCTAAGTTTTAGAGTGTTGAAACAAAATAAAGGTGCCATTGTGTCTGTCCTCAAATCTGGAACCCTACAACAGAAACTTTTTTTGCAAACGTCGTTAGTTACGTAACACACATACACACACAACCACCTCCCACACATACTCACACATGCACACACAGACATACACACACACATAAACTCACACAAACACACAAATAAACTCACACAAACACACAAATTATGTAACAACCCTCCTCTTTAAATTTCAGCGTCATTTTGTATTTAAATATTTTTTACATTATTTCTGATTTCTAAAACTTATAAGAGTTTTCTTTTTGACATTTCAGAGGAGCAAATAGTTGGTGGAAGTAATGCACAGCAATGTGAGTTTCCACACATGGTTTTTGTTGATATTAAAACGAAAGATAGCGGCTCATTATGTGGCGGTACTTTAATATCAGATAAATGGGTCTTAACAGCTGCTCATTGCGTGTAAGTATTTTCTCATAGAATACATTCAGTGTATTTGCACAAATTTGGTTTCAAATGTTTTGGATGAGAAACATATATCCATCGCTTAAATTTTCTAAATTCTAAAAGTTCATATGAAGTACATTCACAAGTGTATCTCCCTGAGGTTTGGTCTCCAGATCTGTGAGCCTCATGAATGCTACTGTGGATCTATTATGGATTCTTCCGTCCTCCACCCATTGTCATGCTGTCATAGTTCTGGCTGCTTTCCATATGTTATATCGCACTTGCGGATGACCTCTACTCAACTCTCACTTCAGACGACTCGACTCTACCGAACTCGACGTTTAGTCTACCGACTGCTCCGTCTCGCTCTCCCGCTCTTCCGCTCTTGCTCGACGCTTTTCGTCTAGCTATTTATACGTATTGGACTCGCCTACTTATCGTCTGAGGGCGTCTACACAACACCATGCCATGACGCTCTTAACAAGATCATAAAGCATGGCCTAGACGCCGCAGGTTTCCCTTCCCAGTTCGAGCCAGCAGGACTAGACCAAGGGGACGGTAGAAGGCCGGACGGTATGACAATTCTCCTGTTCCGTGGAGGCAGGCCCATCAGCTGTAACAGCTCCTCCAGTGGCAACTTAGTGTTGTAAGCTACCAGGTCAGGCTCTGTTGCTCATCAGGCTGAGAAAAAAAAAAGACTGTCAAGGTATCTCTCGCTCTCCGGTAGGTTGATGGTCGTGTCTGCGGCAGTTGAAAACTCTGGTGTTCTTAGTCGCTGGACTTTATCCCTGGTCACCACTATCGGGGCAGAGATGGCTGTTTGCAAGTGCGAGATCACTTAAAAATTACAAATTTCGTAATTATCTGTCAATATTTACATATATATAACCTTTTTGCTATATCTACTAGGTATATTTCTCTGATATTCAAATGAGGTTTGCTAATTTTTCACCCAATATCTCACTTATTTCTATTTAAAATGTTATTTTGAAATGTTATTTTGAAATGTTATTTTGATCATTCCAGCATGTTTCTCAGGTTGTTGTATGCTAGAAATCAAAGTTTCATAAAAAATTCTAGCTAATAGAATTATGGGAAGTAATGGGTTAAGCAATGTGAACATTACTTAAATATAAGTAATGTTCACATTGCTTAAGTAAATGGAGTCGCATGAAATGATCGTACTGCATTAACTTTGGACATTCTTGTTGCTTATTTTGAT
>NC_068982.1:135342303-135348436 GCF_001194135.2 Octopus bimaculoides
TATATATATATATATATATATATGCACATATATATATACACACATATATATACATATATATACATGTATGTATACTTGTAGGTATATATATATAATATAAATTACATACACAGACACACACACACACATGCATAAAGCTTTGCATGCGTTGTGGGGACCTAATATATTTAATCATATTATGAGAGAAGGATAGACCTTCAAGCGAAAGGTTCTGTAATATATTTTGATTTAACAAGGGATTAAATACGGATCTGTCGGAAGGTACAAGATGTAATGAATTCGGTGCCCAAATATAAATAGTTACGCTACAGTCATGTGTAAACAGGATATCTAATTCTAGTATATTTAAGGAAACACTGAGTTTCATTCTGAATGGGAAACAAACTGATTCTCAAGTTGTTGAAGCAGAATTATAAGAAATGTTTGGCTCCAGTGGACCCTATCGCGTAATCTTATAATTATTTATATTGAATCCATGACAATAGCAGATATTCTTTTCTGGAATAGTGTAATTTACAATATATTATCCACAGTGCTCTTTTAAAAAAACAGTCGAGGATGAGATGATGGAAATTTGTCACTATAGATAGCAGGCCGAATCTTGCTTGGTGGCAAATGGAAGACGTAATTTTTTTATGAAGAGAAACTAAGATATAAACTTTAAAACTTTTCTTTATTCTTTCATCAAAAATAAAAAGAAAATGATATACTTCGTTAATATTTTCTGTTTCACACTCACACACATACGCACACAAATACATACATATTCACATACATACATACATACATACATACATACATACATACATACAGTACAGAATATATATATATATATATATATATATATATATATATATGTATATATATATATATATATTAGTGTGTATATGTAAGTATTTATGCATATACAGAGATGCACACAAAACACACACACGCACACAAAAGGTCACACGCATTTATTATTTTGAAAATATTACTAACGTAGTAGGTGGCGAGATGGCAGAAATGTTAGCACACCGGGAGAAATACTTAGAGGTATTTTGTCCGTCTTTTCGTTCTGAGTTCAAGTTCCGCCGCGGTCGACTTTACCTTTTATCCTTTCGGGGTAGATAAATTAAGTACTAGGTGCATACTAGGATCGATCTAATCGACTGTCTCCTCCCCCAAAATTTCGGGCTTTGTGCCTACAATAGAAAAGAATATTACCAACGTAATTTTCATGTGTTGAATTACCATTGGCTAACCCAGTGGTTAGCCAATGGCAATTATAAGGGGCAGCATGAAGTCAATGTGGTAAACAACGGGAGTTTCTGAAAGTGTTTTAGTGAAGTAAGAAATGTATATCATTGAAATAACTTAATATCATCGCTTATTACTTTATAAATTTTTCTAGGAAGGCTGATGTGGTTAAAATTGAAGCCAACTTAGGATCAACGCACAAATTTAATGCTTCAAAAGTCATTAAAGTCAAGCAATGGATCCCCCATCCTAAATTTAGAAGGACAAATACGCTTAGTAAGTATTTCTTGTTTCCTATCTATCTATCTATCTATCTGTCTGTCTGTCTGTCTGTCTGTCTGTCTGTCTTCATTAACTGTGTTGGTGGCCAGAACCAGGAGAGCTATATGCCACTTCATTCCTTCTGTCAGATTGGATTCTTCAATGTCAATGCTATTGGTACGTCTAAAAGAGTGGGAAAGGAAAATTCGGTCCATGATGTGAAATACTACGTTAAATTTTCTTCCATTTCTGGTTTGTTGATGTTCATTTACATAGCTTGCTTACCAACCACATGGTTCCAGGTTCATTCCCACTGCGTGGCACCTTCAGCAAGTGTCTTCGACTATAACCTTGGGTCGACCAATGCCTTGTGAGTGGATTTGGTAGACGGAAACCGAAAGAAGCCTTTTGTATATATGTATATATATATATATATATATGCGTGTATATGTTAGTGTGTCTGTGTTTATCCCCCCCAACATCGCTTGACAACCGATGGTGGTGTGTTTACGTCCCCGTAACCTAGCGGTTCGGCAAAACACACCGATAGAATAAGTACTAGGCTTACAAAGAATAAGTCCTGAGGTCGATTTGCTCGACTAAAGACGGTGCCCCAGCATGGCCGCGGTCAAATGACTGAAACAAGTAAAAGAGTAAAAGAGTACCTAGTGCACTTTATACTATTTCAGTTTGCTTTATGGCCATATCATATTGAAAATACCAGTTACTGTCAGCTTGCTAAAGGTGAGCAATGTCGTGTCAATTTCGTAATTAAATAGGTGGTCGTTTCGGAAACCTAGTTACTGTAATCATATCAAAATATATGTAGTTTACTTCGTTTGGTATCTGTCATTTGCTTTTACACCGGCTTTTAGTTTTTAGTTTAACGGATTTAAATCTGTTCACAAATTTGGGCCAGATCTCCAGTTCAAATGTTGTTTTCTATCTTCCTGTTTTTCCTAACAGTAAAATGGAAAATTCATTTGAAACTTATTCTGGAAAATACGTTCTAGTGCATTAAAGGATGTAATATTGGCCCAACGTCCCATATAGAAAGTGGGGTAATTGTCAAAGACATTTTTACAAAGGGAAAATGTCATCAAATAGTGTCATTTCTTAAATATGTTACAAATTAAAAAAAAAAAAACAAAGAATAGTTTACTTGGAGATTTTACCAATACTCTTTTGTTTATCTTAAAACGATCAAATCTGACGATGTTGTAAGGAGGCATAAATAGATTCCTCTGAAAAACTATTAACGAAGCAAATGTCATTTATCTCCATCTTGATCTCTGACGTCAACTAAAATGGTGTGAATCAGATCAGTTTTACCTGCTAGAAACAGCAACCCACATGCTTTTAAATCAGATCCCAATTCCTGATGTTCAAGAATCAAGTGAAGGGCAGATTGTCAGTCCTGGTATCATCCTGATTCCAAAAAGATACAATATGTCTATTTAGAGCAAATGAAGACTGAGATACCGGGGTCCCAGACGGACGGGCAGAATTTCACTTTTATTATTATCATAGATGTAATTGAATAAGTTTTATCTATTCATTAAATATGTTTTGCTTCTTTCCAGTTAATGATATTGCACTTTTGGAACTGGAAGAAAAAGTACCCTTCACCAAATGCATTGCTTCACTGGATCTCCCTAATAAAGGCGATACCTTTGATGGTACTTGTATCGCAGTTGGATGGGGTAAAACTGAAAGTAAGAATTGAAGTTATTTTTATGCGTGTAACATATTTCATTGAGATATTCATAATCTTGAATTATGAATTATCTGAAATTTATTAAAATTTTACCTTTTGTGAGAAGTATTGCTCTCGAAAAAAACAGAAAATGCCGTATTTGATGGCATAAAAGATGCATTAGTATATCAGAAGAACTCTATCAGCAGCGCCTATGTAGGAAAAACCTTTTTCGTGCATTAAAGCTTATGGGAAACATAAGAAACCGGAGTGATATTTTTTAGAATATTTTTGAAAAAAGTGCCTTTTATTACATACCATCAAATACGATAATTCTTTAGACCATGAATTTTCACTGTTATAGATATCTGCTATTTTGAGGAAAATGTAATACGGATGTTATTTAAAGGTCTATGTAAAAAGGAAATCTACTTTTATCTCTATAGTATAGTATTAATTAAATAAAGACCGAATATGAAATTCAAAATGAAATTCTGATAGCTATTCCTTTGTATAGCCTTACATGAGGTTTCCTGTTGACTTCTGCTGTTCTGCAGTTCTGTAGGAGGTCTAACTTCAGAAACGGAAGATGAACAAAGAAACATCAATTATATGTTGGTTTCTGTGTTTACAATATTGAAATGCAGCCTCACACAATAATGAATTATAGATGAGTGTATTTATTAGATAGCTGATACTAAATCGGATGGGATATTTGACCCTCGTAACATTTGTCATGACTTAATTGAATCAAAAACCCGGTGGTACATCATTAACTTTCCTATATACATGGCTTAGTGGTTAGGGTATATGGTTCACTATCGTGAGTTCATGAATTCGATACCCGGCGTTGCCAAGTGCCTTTCAGCAAAATTCTTTATTTTCTGTTACTCCAATTCACTGAGCTGTAATTCAAAGGGCTAACCATGTCACATTCTGTATCACTCTGAATCTCCATGCAAATCACATTAAAGGTACGCGTGTCTGTGGAGTACTCAGCGAATTGCACATTAATTTCATGAGCAGATTATTCCATTGATCAGATCAACTGGAACACTCGTCGTCGTAACCGACGGAATGCCATTGTTTTTATATACAATTAATAATAATTAATTATATACAATTATTAATTACATAAAATTTATTAAAAATTAATACATTTCATTTGTCGAATATTGTGTTACAGAAGAAGGAATTTTACCAGACCACCTTCAGAAAACCAGGATTAATGTAATGCCAACAAGCCAATGCCAAAAAACTGCACCTGGGATTTCTGCTCAACAACACATCTGTGTTGGGGATAATACACCCATGGGAAAAAATGTTTGCGGTGTAAGTCATTCTTTTAATGCTTCTCAAATTTTTATGTTGAATTTATTTGCAGAATCGTTAGGGATTTGGACGCAATAAATAATATTTAATTACAACGACCTTATATTATGAATCCAAATCCTTCTGAGATGGTCTTTGCTTTTCAACACCGGGGCAGGGGGTTCATAAAGTAAGGTACAAATCAAGAGTATTTTCATTACTTTTATTTGGTGAATGGAATTATAACAGAAGGCAAGACAAGCCACATTTTGACTCTGTTTATAACATTTACGGAAATGTATTTTTTACTGGAGTGATCCTTCATTTTCAAACTTTCAGTCGTTGAGGGAGATACTATGTATGATGCTAGTAATACATGATGAATAAATATATTTTTCGATAAAGACTATACATGTAGGCTTCATTGGAGAGTTATTTCATAAGAACAAAATTGGCATCTTTTAAGGAGCAGACGGAAGCTGTGTTGTTTACGTTTTTCTCTACAGAAATTACTGAAGTAACTGAGGTTTAGTAATTTCAGCTCAGAAATGAAAATAGGGATTCACTCATTACTAATTCAGATGAATAAAATAAGATCCACTATTAGATATAGTAATCACTATTAGGAAACCGACACCAATTATAAATTAGCCATGACTGGTAAGTGAAAATATCATTTTATATAGAAAACATGAATATAGACATTGAAAATATCTACATGTAGGTAAATAATTTCTTTTAACGCAGCGGCCATTTTTAATCACTTATTTTCTGATTTCAGGGAGATTCTGGCGGTGGTCTTGTCTGCCGAAGAAAATCCGATAATGTCTACGTTGTTGCTGGTGTTGCTTCCTACGTTCTTGATTGCAATAAAGGTCTTGGAATCTATGCCAACGCTGCCAGTTTCGTTGACTATATCAAGGGATACGTAAACTTGTAATTTTTCCGAAATATGATGATTTTTTCTATAAATAATGAAAAGTACTTCAACGTTTTGTGTTATTTTTCTGTTTAATATTTCATTTCTCTTTTTACTCTAGGCTTCATTTCGAAAATATCTTATTTACAATTTGCATATTACGGCAAGTTTTGTTTGTCAGAAAAGTATTTTCAGATTTTAGTAATACAGTGTATACGAAAGGAATATAGTAATAGAGCAGAAATTGCCATTATATAGTTTAATAACTAGTATACACTTTTTAACTATTTATTGGAAGACTCAACCCTTACTATTTATTGGAAGACTCAACCCTTTTCACCTATATTTAAATAGTATTTTAGATTGGGTGTGTGGTACGTAGCTTGCTTACCAGCCACATGGTTCCGGGTTCAGTCCCACTGCGTGGAACCTTGGGCAAGTGTCTTCTACTATAGCCTCGGGCCGACCAAAGCTTTGTGAGTGGATTTGGTAGACGGAAACTGAAAGAAGCCCGTCGTATATATGTATATGTATATATATGTGTGTGTGTGTTTGTGTCTGTGTTTGTCTCCCCAACATCGCTTGACAACCGATGCTGGTGTGTTTACGTACCCGTAACGTAGTGGTTCGGCAAAAGAGACCGATAGAATAAGTACTAGGCTTACAAAGAATAAGTCCTGGGGTCGATTTTTCTTGATTAAAAGGTG
>NC_068982.1:135348537-135355161 GCF_001194135.2 Octopus bimaculoides
ATATATATATCAAAATTAGGCATAGTTCGTAAAACGTTATTAAAATTGCCATATATTATGAAAAAACTAAAACATATGAAAAAAACTAAAGTATATGAAAAGTCACTGAACTGACACATTTAATAGTAAATAGCTTTGTAACATGGGGAAAATGCATCACTCATCCAACGAAGACCACCGTTCAACAATAATTTGATGTATGAAAATGTAGGATAAGCAACAGAATGAGCCAAACAAGGTTGGTTTTTTAAGTGCATCAAGGAATCAACTCACACTTCATGAATTATTGAACATTTCTTCAGCAAACACGAACATCAGCTTGCCATATATATTTGTATTTCATTGGTTCTTGTAAATTTTTCCATAGATTTTGTGTCTTGTTTAAAATGCTCTGCTTATTGTCCTTGAAATGATACAGAAAAAATTTCAATGGTTGTAACGAAACTAAACTTGGATACTCATATTACTGATAGAAACAAAAATATAGTTACATCGGGAAAGAAGTATCTTGCCTGATCATCATTGTTTTCGGATGTGTTGTCATCCAAATCCTTTTTCTGAAATTGTGTTTCAGTTACTCAGGTATTTCTCCTCAAAAGTTTAACTCATAAATCTTCCATTTTTCATTAATATTCTTAGGTTAGGCCTATCAAACTTTCTTGCGGTCAATTTTTCTCGGCTTAGAGCGAGAAATTTTCCATATAGATATTTGAAACCTAAATTATCTAAACCTCTCATATCTTTTTATCATATGGATTACTGGGAAGCAAGATATTTTTCTGGTTTTACAAGGAGGAAACTCATGAAGTTATGCACTCCAACACCGGAATCTCTTCTTTCTGGTCATTCCTTTCTCCTCAATGACTTTTTCCCTTTAGTTCGACTGCCTCTTAAACACACACGAAGATGGAAATATACTGTAATCGCTTTGTTATCCGAGCAATATACAATACCTTTTCAAAGCAACACAAATCATCTATTTATGGTTCGATTATTTGAGCTTTTCAGTATCACATTCATGGGTTTATAACTTTGCTTTAGAAATACCGAATAAACAATAGATGTAAATGCAAACACCTTTCCAAGAATATTCACCGTAAAGAGTTTATCTACTTTGCATTCTTTCTCAGCTAATAGCAATTGTCAGTTGATATTTTCTCAGTCTTAAGTTACACTCTCTATTTTAGGAAAAGATTTTCTTACGCTACACTGTACGTTATGATGTAGGCTATCTGTCTTTATAAATACTTTGTTTCTCTATTGAATCGTTCTCTGATTCTTTCACAGTAATATAATAACTAGTTCGTTATGATGCATAGGCTTTGAGACAAACTATCTTTACTTTCATCGAAAGCAAGTCTTGCAGATGCTACTTCAAAATTAAATGAATAGAACAGGTTGAAACAAAGAATTAATACTACTGGTAGTTTTCTTAAAATCAATAATTTCAGATTTCTGGTCTATGGTGCTTAGTAACTCTAATTCAAACGTTAGATAAAAACTGACATCATATCTAGAATCAGTATCCTAAAAGTAGTCTAAAACAACCTTCAAAAGTGCGTAATCAGCTGACCACAAATAGCAGTGGGGGATGAATATGACTATGAGCATAGGAGGGGAATGCAATGAAAGAATATGATATTTAAGTTTTAGATTATTTATAAAGAAATAAAGAGTAGCATTGATGATATGAGGGGCCTTGAAATGTTAAAAGTAAAGAAGCCTAGATTGGTACGTAGGACAACTGGATGTGTTTGTCATATTAATTCTGAGAATATTTCCACTGCTTTCTGTCAATAAGTATGCCTAATTAACATTCCTAAAGAATAATGCTGCATAATGGGCTATATTGTAGATAATTGATGCAAACATCAAAACAATAGACAAGAGAAAAAGAAAAGGTAGATTGTATGTTAGCGGAAAAGATGTTTTATAGCTTCTAAAAATTTCATTTAAAATTCAATTTAAAATTGGTCGAACAATGGAGTCATTCTTAAACACCTTCATTATATTAAAAGCAAAACAACAACAAAAAAACAATCAATGTACCTGCAATTACTAAATACTTTTGTGTTCTCAGAAATTCTTCTCTACTTTATTGAGAAATGCTGGTTCTACTTCTACTATTAACACCTGTGTAGACGCTCGGGCATTCATCCGTCACGTGATAGATGCAAGGTCCAATTCGGAAGGCCTGTTGTTCTTGTACGGGTGAAAGAGAAAATCTTTTCGAATTTCTCCTTGGAATTTCTCTATTCATTTCAGAGAATTGATTCTTACCCGCAAGAATTATAACTTGTTGATGTTATGAGAATGTTATAAGCTTAGAGAGAATGCAAAATAATTCTCTCTTTTATTTTTTTAGAACGGTTGATCTCGAAGTAGATAAAGCTATTAATAATAGTGTTTAAATATATTTTAACTCAATATTTACACGTTATTAATTATAACTATATCTGCTTCGAGATTCATCATTCTAAAATAGAATTATAAGTTTTAGTTAATTGCTCATTAAAGTTTAATGGGTAAAGAAAATGCAACTGAAACTCTAAATGAAAACACAGAGTTTGAGAAAGAGAACTCCTTTCTATAACCTATTTGTGAATCGCATTATAAACACACACACAACAAAAAAAAAAGTCTATGTAGAAAGACCTGATGTCACATAATTTATTAGTAACAATCTTTCAGTGAATTATCTGAGCTTAATGTTGAACAAGAGCCTAAACCTTTTGAATCAAATTTTGTTGACGTGAGACGTAAACCTTCTGTCTTTGAAATACTGAAGTCATTACAGGATTTATTCAATACATGATTTATCTGGTAGAAGACCATTTCGACAAGACACGAGATGGGAAATGAGAAAAAGCATTCAACTTTTAACCATAAGTTCGGATATCTAACAGTAATGCTATTGTTTACCAACACGACTTTATAACACGGTTTGTGCATTGTTTTGGTTTCAGTACCATATTATAATACGAATAGGTCTTCGACTTACCTGCGATCCCTTACCAGATCTATATCAATGATGAAGGGAATTAAGCGGTGAATTGGCACACTCGTTAAAGCATTGGTTAGAATGCTTTAGACTCTGAGTTCAAACACTGCCTCTCGTACTTTCGGTGTCGATATAAAAGTATCAATCTAGGACGGGGGATTGGAGAAACAGAGAGATGCCTTGCACTATCTGTTCCGCGTCTGCGTTTTATCAGCACTGGTGTCAAGATGTGTCTGTCCAAGTTGGCAGCTTTGACACCGGAGAAATATCAGTGAAGTGGAGAAAGAAGAATTGCAGTTATGGTAAACACAGTTTACTTTTTAAAGTGTTGTTCAGACATGCGCATACATGTTCAGATGAATAGTCAGCCTTCAACGGCGGATGGTCTATATTTAATGGTTTTAAATTTTGGCACAAGGCCAGCAATTTTTAGGGGAGGGAGCTGATAAGTCAATTATATCGACTCTAGTCCTCAACTGGTGTTTATTTTATCAATCCCGAAAAGATGAAAGGCAAATTTAATCTCGGCGGAATGTGAACTCAGAACGTAAAGAGACGGAACAAATGCCACCAACCATTTTGTCCGACGCGCTACCGATTTTGTTTGCCTACCACTCTTTTTTATCTGTTTATTATGAAGGAATCAAAGATCCAGTGGGAAACCTCGACGTTAATTGTGGTTCCAAGTCACCTGGATCAAATTTCACGTTTGCCAAGAATTAGATAATCGCTAATAATTCCTCTACAACCTGTCAATTGTAGTGAATTTAGAAATGGCTCTCAGAAAGATCATTGATATCTGCATACGATTTCTAAATCTTTTAAACATTATCAACCTAATTTATTTCCAGATGGGTAGGTAACTTAGTTCTAACAATTAGTGTCTACACTTGTGAATGCAGATATGGCAGTGAGGCTGAGAAGGCTGCTTCAGAATCATGTAGTGGGTTTTTCTATCAAATTGCGTAGACGCTTTTGACTGGCGTCCTGTATTATAGCTTTGTGAATGAAACTGATTGACGGAAACTGAAGAAGCCTTTTGTGAGCGTGTACATACATACATACATACATACATACATACATACATACATACATACATATATGTTGTTGGCACTCCGTCGATTACGACGTCGAGGGTTCCAGTTGATCCGATCAACGGACCAACCTGCTCGTGAAATTTACGTGCAAGTGGCTGAGCATTCCACAGACACGTGTACTCTTAACGTAGTTCTCGGGGATATTCAGCGTGACACAGTGTGACAAGGCTGACCCTTTGAATTACAGGCACAACAAAAACTGGAAGTAAGAGTGAAACAAAGTTGTGGTGAAAGAGTACAGCAGGGTTCTCCACCATCCCCTGCCGGAGCCTCGTGGAGCTTTTGGTGTTTTCGCTCAATAAACACTCACAACGCCCGGTCTGGAAATCGAAACCGCGATCCTATGACCGCGAGTCCGCTGCCCTAACCACTGGGCCATTGTGCCTCCACACATACATACATACATACATACATACATACATTCATGTGTGTATGTGTTGTGTGTGTGTTATGTGTTATTTCTTTACTACCCACAAGGGGCTACACACAGAGGGGACAAACAAGGAAAGACAAACGGATTAAGTCGATTATATCGACCCTAGTGCGTAACTGGTACTTATTTAATCGACCCCGAAAGGATTAAAGGCAAAGTCGACCTCGGCGGAATTTGAACTCAGAACGTAGCGGCAGACGAAATACCGCTAAGCATTTCGCCCGGCGTGCTAACGTTTCTGCCAGCTCTCCCTTGTGTGTTATGTGTGTGTGTGTGTGTGCATGCGTGCGTGCGTGCGTGTGTGTATGTATGTACATACGTTTGTGTGTATGTGAATGAGTTCGGATTTTCCCTCATCTTCAAAGGCGCTCATGCAAAAAGCTTATTCGAAACGTATCATTTGTCTCCAGTTCTCCGCATAACCATATCCAGACTGTTTCTAGTTTGACAGCCTGGGAGATTATTACGTTGGTGAGGTTAGCATCAGGATAGGCATCCAACTGAAGAAAACCTTTCCTATTCTTATTCACGTAAAATAAGTACATCAACGTGTAAGATGAAAATTAAGGTATTGATTTAATTAATTTCTATATTAAAAAACCGCAATAAAATGCAAATCGTTTTAAAATTTATAATCAAGAAATGTTATAATTCTGATTATGTCACTTTGTTTTATCCGTTGATAATGCTAATTTGCTTAATAACGTTATTTGAATTTAATTGTGAGATAATTACATGAATACTTTAAGCCTTTCAGGCTCCTATCTTTAATGAAATACATACACTGGTTATGAGTGTATTTCAATTAATTTGAAAAAAAATACTCAACAATTTGGAAAGATCTTCGCCAAATAACAAGCTTTTTCATTATAAAGCTGGTGTTAAAAACATAACTTTGCAGAAGTATGCAAATAAAATTACAATAAAAAACTTAATTTAAATATGAACGCTTTAAAATAACAATTATGTGATGAGACGATCAGAGTTAATAGAGTCAGGCAGTTTGGTAATTGGAACATGATCAGATTTTCTGTTGAAAAGTTAAAATAAAGAGCGGTATAGATTAAAGTTTATTATGTTGAGAAAAAATATAAATTGCAGGACGTAAATGATATAAAATTGCGTTCGATAAGAAATGAAACTAAATTAAGAAAAAAAAAAACAAACAAAAAAAAAAACTGGATATAAAGTTTGTATAAATTAACAATAAATGTTTTAGTAAAGAAGCACTACAAACATATGTGCTCGATCTCGGTTTATTTAAAAGATATCTAAAATAAAAATATCTTGCTTTGACAGAAATCATATATGCGGAATAAAATATTAGTTTGTTTCTGCTGAATTCTACTTTCAGATAGCGTGCTTATATTCATGTAAGCCTACACAGCTAGGATATAACATGCTTCCACTGCTCTAGGGACCAATTCTGTAGGTTTTTACTCCACTCTAAACGCTTTGCAACATTTGTTTTTGAAAGTAGTGGTTTTCTGATTGCAGCCCTCCTGTGAAATTCAGTTTTGTGCAGCTCCCGGCGAACAGTTTTTGTGGAAACTTGGTTCTCAAGGTCGTCATTAAGCTCTGCAGTAATTTTGGAAGCTGTAATTTTGTGATCCTTTCTAACAATTCGCATAACAGTCCAACGGTCCTATCTGAAAGTTTTGGTTTACTTTTGGAGTTTTGTTTCGACGAGGAGGTTGTTTCCCTCTTTCTTAAAGGCTGTCATTACTTTCGAGACAGTACTTCTTGGTACACCAACATTTCGGCTGTTTTCGTTGCGCTAGCGCCTGCCATTTGAACACCAACAATTTGACCTCTTTAAAAGTCCGAGAAATTTTAATTACCTTTTCTGATGATATCTGAAAAGAAACACCGAGTTTAGCAAAACATATTAAGCAACACTAATAATAAATCGAGAAACAAAAATAAACAACAAGCTTTGGACGGTTTTATAGATATTTCAAAATTATGATGCTATGAATTTAGGTGTTTCCATTATTTTGTCCCACCCCTGTATATGTATACATACATACATACATACATACACACACACACACACACACACACACACACACACACACACACACACACACACA
>NC_068982.1:135356438-135357864 GCF_001194135.2 Octopus bimaculoides
ATATATATATATATACTGAACAATACACAGCATGGCTTCCGTCCAGGAAGAAGCTGCTTCACACAAATCCTACAACACTATGACTGGGTTTTAAAACAGCTGCTTGACCATTCGGATGTCAGTGTGATATACCTTGACTTTCCAAAGGCATTTGATAAGGTAGATCACGGTATGATATGTCATAAGCTACGAGACCTTGCATTGCTGATAAACTGGGACAGTGGCTGCACGACATCCTTAAAGACAGAAGTCAGGTAGCTGCAGCCAATGATGCCCTTTATGAGGATACTCATCTCCCAGGGAACTGTTCTGGGGCCATTACTGTTCATAATAGCCCCCTTAGACATACCCACGGTCACTCAGACAAATACTGTCACTAGGTATACCGATGATATAAAATTATCACAGGCAATAAAAAAAATCAAGATGATGTCATTAGATTTCAGCGGGACCTGAATTCGATATACAAGTGGGCCGAAATAAACAACATGCAGTTTAATGCTTGAAAATTTCCGGCACTGCACTATCAACTCACGAATGCACCACAGCCTGCATATATAGGACCTAAAAGCACTATAATCCCTGAGTCACAGGCAGTGAAAGACTTGGGGATCAGTGTATGCCATGATGCATCATGTACATTACCAAAATGGCAGCAAAGTGCAGACAACTGGGAGGATGGATACTGAGTTCCTTCAAGACAAGAGACCAAGAAACTATGTTGAAACTGTGGAGAACCTTTTTTCTCAACCACCTGGACTGCTGCTCCCAGTTATGGTCACCACATAGTGCCAAACAGCTGAGTTTTAAACAGTCTAAAGCCACTACACTAGAAAGATTGAAACAGTGCAGCGAATGAGCCAGAGAGATAGGCTGGGAAAATTGCAACTTTACTCTCTGGAGCGAAGGCGCGAGAGATATGCAATAATCTACATTTGGAAAACTCTAGAAGGGCTAGTATCTAATTTCAGCATTGAGAGTTATACAAATGCCAGAACTGGCCGCCATTATATTGTACCAAAGGTAGCATCCGCTCCATATAAATTCAGGACCATGTACTACAATAATCTAGGGTTTACAGGCCCACAGCTCTTCAATGCTCTGCCACAAAAATTAAGAAGTCTGAACAAGGTGGAAGTAGATGTCTTCAGAAAGGAACTAGACATCTTCCTCTCCACAATACTGGATGAACCAGCAGCCCGACATGAGGTGCAGACGAGGGCAACAGAAATAAACTCACTTATACACCAAATGGCCCAACAGCTGGGACAAAAGCACATACAGGAGTGGTGATGTGAAACACATCAGACTGAGAAAATCAGAAAGACCACGGTGGTGCTCCAGTCTGACTGCAGCCCCGCATCATGGCCGAAATGAGTAAAAGAGTAATATATATATATGTATATATATATATATATATATATAT
>NC_068982.1:135357975-135359426 GCF_001194135.2 Octopus bimaculoides
TGTGTGTGTGTGTGTGTGTGTGTGTGTGTGTGTGTGTGTGTGTGTGTTATAACCAGAAATGGCTCTGAAAAAGGTAGCGTTAATTTTTTTAGGTAGTTCAATTTTTCTCAACTGATCAATAGCCCAATTAGATAAACCCACCAGTATAATGACTACTGGAAACAGCTGTAAGCCAAATTTGCTCTAATAAAGGAAAAATATGTAATGACATCTACTCCCACTTCATGGAAATCCCTCAGATGTTTTGACAAGGCGTTGAATATCCGTGGGGTCTTGAATCCTATGGCATTGCAGTACATCGTCCTCACTCTAGATGGCACAGCTGGGACCTTTGGAACAGTGCAGGGACCTACAAATCGAGGTCTGGTATGGCTCTCGATTCCAAACTTTGGTGCCAGCCCCTCCAATATCTTCCATACATATAGCATTGTATACTTTCCACACATATGTGTGTCTTCCACCCCTGTATCACTCTTCCGTCTTTGCTCCAGGGAGTAGTCGTAGCTCTTTCAGTCTCTCCCAGCTTCTCAGCTATTCCATTGATACAATCTTCCTTGTGTAACATTGCTGAACCTCCTACATTCTGCTATTAATCTCACACTGACTATTTGCCTGTATTGAATTTCACGTTGTTTTCCTTAGCCCATTTATATATGGCATCAAGGTCTTTTTGTAGATTAACGTCAGAAGGTTCCTTGACTGCTTGTACTACTTTTGTGCCGTCGACATAACTATTAAGTGTGGCTGTCTGTGTAACTGATGGCATGTCTGACAGAGCCACTATGAACAGCAGCGGCTCCAGTCCAGTTCCTTGAGGCACTCCACTGACTGTTACGGTTTCCTTGGAGAGGGCTCCATTGGCTGCTACAAACTTGCTTCTGTCTTTTAAGAAGTCATGCAACCACTCTCCGAGTTACCCGGCTATTCTGAGTCTCCGAAGCTTTTGACATATCATCCAATGATCAACCTTATCAAAGGCATTTGCAAAACAAGATATATCACATCCACGTTTGAGCGATTCATTAAATATTTCAACACTTAGTCAAAGAGCTGCAAAAGTTGTGTAAGGCAGCTCTTCCCAAGCGAAAGCCATACTACGTGTCAGGTAGCAAGTCATTATCTTCAAGGAACGCAATTAGTGTATCCTGACAATGAGTTCCATGACTTTGCTGGCGTGGGAAGTTAGAGAGACAAGTCTATAATTTATAGCATCTGCTCTGCTACCTCTCATAAGGATAGGACACCATAAGGGCTTTTCTTTTTCGCAGAAATTAACCTAAGGATTTATTTCTTGTCAGATTACTACTTCTTCTAGCGTTTTCTTTTATCGAAACGCTAAGTTACGGGTGTGTAGACGCACCTACACCGATTATGAAGCGATGGCGGGGGACAAACACAAGACACACACACATACGTATATATATATATATATATATATATATATATATATG
>NC_068982.1:135359924-135362776 GCF_001194135.2 Octopus bimaculoides
ATATATATATATATATATATATATATATATATATATATATATATACATACATATATATATATATATACATACATATATATATATCTACATACATATATACATATATATATATACATATGCATACATATATATATACATACATATATATATACATACATATATATACACATAATTATATACATATATGTATATACATAAACATATATATATATACATACACACACACACACACACACACACACACACACACACATATATATACATATACATATGCGACGGGCTTCCTTTAGTTTCTGTCTACCAAATCCACTCACAAAGCTTCGGTCGGCCCGCGACTATAGTAGAACATGATTGTCCAAAGTGCCTCACAACGGTACTGAACCCGGAACCGTGTGGTTGGGAAGCAGGCGTCTTACCACCACACTCATGCCCTGTTTGCTTGCTTGAATGTCTGCATACACACACGCAGTCACGTATATAATGTGTGTGAGAGAGAGAGGGAAAGATAGGTAGATAGATAGAGATAGATAGATAGAGAGATAGAGAGAGAGAGAGAGAGAGAGAGAGAGAGAGAGAGAGAGAGAGAGAGAGATAGAGAGAGAGAGAGAGAAATAAAGAGAGAGTTACAAGAGAAGAAAAAAGATTGAGAAAGAAGTAAAGAGCCTGTAAGAGCTATTGAAATTTCCGGACAAAAAGACAAATTGCTAAGCATTCTGCTGTTTGATTCTCTTTGTCCATTCAATGTTGAGTCTTTAGTATATCGCCAGGTTAATCTCTATTACACCATCAAATCAATAGTAGCTCTATTATGCATCGAATTCTTAACCGCTTTTGGAATCAAAACAGGTGTCTCAACAATGAACGATCGCCGTAAGATCAGTTACCATCCTGAAATAACTTATCATACTATTTTAAGCATTAATTTAATTTTATTTTTTAATGACTTCATTTCATTTGTTACGAAACTTTTGTGAACAAAAGGAAGACTTCCACTCCTATACCATATGCTTTGTTTAAACCAGTAGCCGGGTTGTTATGGGTTTTTATCAATAATATATGGATAACATTGTGCATTGGGTGTCTAAAAACTTTGTATAATTTCGCAATAGTTTGGTGACATTTTGTTTTATTCGTTGAGTTGCAACAAACGTAGCCTAACATTCAAAGTAGAGGCCATCGTGTTGTACCGTCTGGAGATACCTTTCTGCCAGATGTTTGGTACCACGCTGATACCAGTTCTCGTCCTTCAAGGCGAAGAACTCTTTTACTGAGGCTTCTACCTCCTCTTCATTGATGAAGAGTCGCAAGCGCAGGAAGTGAGCCATGGATTGAGAAAAATGATAATCTGAGGGAGATATTTTCCTGCAATCCTAATATAAGCAGTTGATAAGCAAGGGTGAGCTTCCGGTTGCCAAACATATACGTTTCGAACACGTAGTGATGCTCTACATCTGATGAAATTATGAGGAATGATTCGCTACGAGTTCATTCCGGACGGTCGTACCATGGATGCCAACCTGCAACCCAAACAACGAATGTAGGCCATTTTGCAGAAAAAAATACCCGGTCTTCGTTAGCACAAAATGAGCTCTTCTACAGCAAGACAAAGCAAGTCCACATACCGCTTGAGCGACCCGGAATAAACTCCAGAAACTTGATGGAATTGAACTAATACCACACCCAGCATTTAGTCCGGACCTAGCTCCCTCGGATTATTGCTTGTTCCGATACATGACTCGCTTCCTGAGCTCGCGACACTTCATCAACCAAAAGGAAGCGGAAGCTTTATTTAAGGAGTTTTTCGAAGAGGGATTAACGAATCGGCAGAAAGGTGGTTTCAGACTGTGTAATACGATGGCATCTACTTTGAAAACTAGGCTGCTTTTGTTGTCATTTGATGAATAAAACAAATAAGTTACCAAAATATTGTAACACTTTTGACTCAACACCATATAATATGAAGCGTCCCCCATAAGCAATAGATACACGTCTTATTCAAGATATAGAATGACTCCTATGTTGAGCTCAACAAAAACGTAAAATATGGCATACTTTCTTATACTTGGTTTTACATGTACGATATATAATGCATGCCAAGGAACTTCAAGGCTAATGAGTGCTGTTTAGTTTGACTATTTTACCAGTTGGCATTTATTAAGAAAAAATGGTTAGAGACAACTCCAGAGGGTAAGGTAACTCGGAAGGATAGAAATGAGCAAAAAATATTTGATGTAGGATCTGGGAAGTGTGAAATATAGCCTTGTTGACAAGGAGAGACAGGTCATGTGATGTGGACCTGAGCGCGGGTAGCTGATCCAGAAGAGCATTGGCTATTTTAGTAGTTGTACAATAACCCGAGAGAAAGAACATCATACTTGTGGGTCATATTTGTAGCCTAGTCGTATAAGTGAATCTTTGATAACTAAGCTGATCTTCCCGATGGTATCTCGGATGTTTGTGTGTTTAGAAGTATCGCTGTTCTAGATATGGGAACTTGTCTCGAGCTCAGAAGCAACTGATCGAAGTGGAAGTATTTTCAGATTCTGAAGTGGGTCCTTAGTCTCTGGTTTGCAACTGAGGCAATGTTATGCATACTCTTTTACTTGTTTCAGTCGTTTGACTGTGGCCATGCTGGTGCACCGCCTTTAGTCGAGTAAATCGACCCCAGGACTTATTCTTTGTAAACCTAGTACTTATTCTATCGGTCTCTTTTGCCGAACATCTAGGTAAACATCTAGGTAAACATCTAGGTAAACACACAAGCATTGGCTGTCAAGCGATGTTGGGGAGGACAAACACAGACACACAAACACATGCATACACACACACACACACACACACACACACACACA
>NC_068982.1:135363579-135365260 GCF_001194135.2 Octopus bimaculoides
GATGTCTTCATATATATGAAGAATACCTGTTTACCTCATACCCACTTCAAGGAGACAACATTTCGACATTGTTAAGTAGCGTGTACGTTGTGTAGACATGGAATCAAAGTAAGTTTCAAATTTCTTGGTTTTTATCTTCAAGAGAGATAAAACGCCATTGCAATTCAGGAATATTCGGTAGATCTGGATGTTAGATAGATTTCAACTTCTGGTTCTTTGCAAAGGATCAGAATTTCTGTAGTATCTTGGGAGGCAAGTGTGTTTGTACTCCATCCGTATACTAATACTTCCTTTCTTTCCTGCCTTGTAATCTTGTAGGTATTGTTGTGGTGGTAGGTTAATGTCTTATTGTTGGTAATCATGGTGAGTCAATGGATTCCTGTTAATGAATGCCAAGGTACCTCAAGGCTAATGAGTGCTGTTTTGTCTGACTATTTTACCAGTTGGCATTTATTAAGAAAAAATGGTTAGAGAAAACTCTAGAGGGTAAGGTAACATGGAAGGATAGAAATGAGCAAACATATTTGATGTAGGATCTGGGAAGTGTGAAATATAGCCTTGTTGACAAGGAGAAACAGGTCATGTGATGTGGTGATGTTGATGACTTAAAGGTTCTCACTTGGTTATTGCGGGTTACTTTCTCTAGACTTTGTAACGAGTAAACATTACTTTTACGAAGTGGTATCAAAACGCTCCATAACTTGTTATGTTTAATAAAGAAAAGTAACTTATTTACCTAAGTTTTAACATCATTTCCTTCGAAGTAGTCACCTTGCACAGCAATATACGGGTCCCAGCTTTCCTGCCAGTTTTGGAATCCAGCCTGGAAGTCGTTTTCCGTAAGCGAGTCGAGAACCTTCTGCAATTCGCTTTTGATCTTGACAACGGTGCTAAACGGTGACCTTTGAGCTGCAATTTAATCTTGGGGAAGAGACAAAAATCGAAGACTACAGCATGCACGTGATCACAAAAATACAGATTTAACAACTTGCGAAGTAAACACAGCGATGTCACTCGGCTCACTGCCTCATGAAGGTTACTACTAGTTCTTCTCAATGCGCACACAACCGTATGCCGCCACCCGTTGGCGCGCTACAGAACTAGTCCGGGAACTGTTTGATATCATCTCGTAAAACTACAAGACTATATGAATTGCCTGAATTCTGGTGGTGTAAATGATGCGAGGAAACATACCTAGCAGAATATTTTTCTTCACCCTCTTATGAGAATGTTAGTAGTGGTTGCAACGAAACAAATAATTTTCTAAAATAACACGTAGAAGAAAATAAAAAATACTGAACACTGATGCTGTCCTGTAGTCGAAAGCTACAATTGATAGATATATTTTAAATATATAGTTAAAGAATGAGGGATATTATTCAAGACCTGATTATGTATTTATAATGAACCATGTAATTCAGCAATAACACACACCCACGTGCAAACAAATAGAACTAAATAAAACATGTGCAAAGTCGTTCTCATTTGATTCAGAAAACAAAAAACAAGGCCCTGGCACCACAATATTTGTAATGGTGTTGTGAGTGTTTATTGAGCGAAAACACCTAAAGCTCCATGAGGCTCCGGCAGGGGATGGTGGCGAACCCTGCTGTACTCTTTCACCACAACTTTCTCTCACTCTTACTTCTTGTTTCTGTTGTCCCTGTAATTCAATGGGCCA
>NC_068982.1:135365270-135370264 GCF_001194135.2 Octopus bimaculoides
GCACCACAATATTTGTAATGGTGTTGTGAGTGTTTATTGAGCGAAAACACCTAAAGCTCCATGAGGCTCCGGCAGGGGATGGTGGCGAACCCTGCTGTACTCTTTCACCACAACTTTCTCTCACTCTTACTTCTTGTTTCTGTTGTCCCTGTAATTCAATGGGCCAGCCTTGTCACACTCTGTGTCACGCTGAATATCCCCGAGAACTACGTTAAGGGTACACGTGTCTGTGGAGTGCTCAGCCACTTGCACGTTAATTTCACGAGCAGGCTGTTCCGTTGATCTGATAAACTAGAACCCTCGACGTCGTAACTGACGGAGCGCCAACAATCCACTCGGTTGTCAATGGCTTGTCAGTAGAAATCACTGGGTCTTGACTCGAAGAATTCATCGAACCACGTCTTCAGCTTCACATTGTTGTGGAACGAAACGCCTCGTAGATGGAGAGCGAACGGAAAAGGTAATAATTAGAAGACGCTACATCAGGAGAATACGATAGGTGTTGTAGAACTTTGAAACCGAGTTCATGAATTGGATTTTGGTCAAATTAACGACGTTGGGGCTGAGTATTGTTATGTTGAAAGAGATGGCACTCCATCGCCATATATCAGAAAAGGGGTAAAATTTACTCAAATTCAAAAATGGTAAAAAAAATATTGTGGACGAAAAGTAGGGTTACAAAAAAAAAATTATAAAATATTACGATAAAAGTATTTTTTGCGCTAATTCGAATAACATTGGAAGGAAACGAAGAAATTCATCAAACAATGAAATATCAAATATAACGGAGAGTTTTCCTAGGTTTTGATTAAAACTTAAGGATAAAATGTTTTATTGAAATTTAGATATGGAAATTTGAATGAAATGTTATTCTCATAGTTATATGCTTAATTAAGGAGAGGCGCTGGCAGAGTCGTTAGACCGTTGGGCAAAATGTTTTGCGGCATTTCGTCCGTCTTTATGTTCTGAGTTCAAATGTTGCCGACATCAACTTTGCCTTTCATCCTTTTGGGGATAATAAAATGAGTACCAGTTAAGTACTGAGGTCGATTTAATCAATTGTCCCCTCCTCAAAAATTTCGGGCCTTGTGCCTAGAGTAGAAAAGAATAAAATAAGTACCAGTTGAGTTCTGAAGTCGACGTAATCGACTTATTCTCTATCTTGCTGGCCTTGTGCCAAAATTTGGAATCAATATTAAAATAGAGCAAACTATTGGTGAAATATAAATGTTGACGACTCAGTGTAAAAAGCTGTAATATATATTTCAAAGCATCAATGAATGTTTAGTTTCTTTTCAATTCTTTGCTTAAATGAAAATATAAAAAATTATACAATTGTTAACAATAAAATATTGATTTAGAAACCATGAATAAAAAAATAAACTTTTTTTTTTCAATTTACATTGTTTTCTTTATTCAACAACTTCTATAAGAAAACTATAAATATGGTAACAAGTCATATCTCGATAAACCGTGAAAATGGAACGAATAATCATAGCCGCCCTCCTGACAATCTTTGTTTGCTGCTCGACCGCGTCGCCCGGTAAGTTATACTTGAAAATTATCTTTAATATTCTTTAAAACTATTCCTGTCTTTCACTGCTGTAGAGCACCAGAGAAGATCTCCTTCTGTTGACCAAGATGTTTATTTAAATCGCCAGCCTATTAACGTTGACGTTATTAGGTTGTTAGCGTTCATTATAGAGGTAGTCTGCAGAAAGGTTCACCAGCCCTGACTACGGTGCCATATGCAGAGATAAATGTCGCAGCGTCTCGTCTACGTTTATTCTGATTCTGAGTTTAGTAATTCCGTCTCTGAAAAGGGTTTGTAAGGACCAGCTTAATGACCATTAGATCGCAGAGGAAGGGACGAATACTAAATATCTGGGTCTGTTACTAGCTGGGTACCGTTCTTGCAGTTGCTTTATTAGAAACGAACAGAATCTCATCCAGGCTAATCCTGTTCTTAATCAGTTGTGCAATAACGCTTTCTGCAACTATCATAACCTGGTTAAACAATTTAATGCCTGTTTCCCTCTAGAGTATTTGATTCTCTCTAGAGCATTTTGTTTGCTTTTGCAGTACTTAACTACCATATAACTACACAAATTATTGGGTATGGCATCTTGCTGTATCATTATTTGACTATTTCCTTGGCTAGCATGTGCCTCGCTTTGCCAAATATCTTAATCATCTCAGCAAATCCCACCGACGAATCAGCTGCGGTCTATACATTTATATATGTAATTATAGTTACAACCACACTAGATCAATTTAATGGCCGGTGCCTCTGCTGTTTCTACTCGGATAGATTCTTATTTCCCCATGCATTCACTACATACAAAGATTTCTCATAGTAACACTTCTATGCCTCATTATTTCTAGCGTGTCTGAAGGCGGCGAGCTGGCAGGAGCATTAGCATGCCGGGCGAAATGCTTAGCGGTAGTTCGTCTGTCTTTACATTCTGAGTTCAAATTCCGCCGAGGCCGACTTTGCCTTTCATCCTTTCAGGGGTCGATAAATTAAGTACCAGTTGCGTACTGCGGTCGGGCTAATCGACTGGCCCTCTCTCCAAATATTTCGGGCCTTGTGCCTAGTCTAGAAAAGAATCGTTAGCACACCGGGCGAAATGTTAGGCGGTATTTAGTCTGTCTCCATGTCCTGAGTTCAAATGCCGCCGACGTCGACTTATCCTTTCAGGGTCGATAATTTAAGTACCAGTTACGCACTGGAGTCGCTGAAATTGTCTAGTCTCATCCCCCCCCAGAATTTCCGGCCTTGTGCCTATAGTAGAAAGTTTTATTTTCGGCGTCTCTTTATGATTTGCTATGCACTACTCAAAAATTGTATCTCAATTGTCTGTTGTACCCGGTCTTGCAATCTGGTGTATCTCATACCTGTGATCCTCATGTCACAAAACGTGACGTGCAAACCTTTTTCTTTTTGTCTCTCCCTTTGCTAAGAATATCCGACGCCTTGCTTCAATTCTGACTCCTTGATACTAATCTCTGCTTCTTTTCTACTGTTTATCCAAGATTGTCTCTTAGATTTATGGTTCAATCTATAGCAATATGCAACCTTGTTACTTCCACTAGTCACACATGGTTTGTAGATTATCTAGTAAAGAGTTCAATTTCCTACCTATCAAGTACAAACTTTAATTTCCTTCCTATATCCTCTTCTCCACTTCCATATGCCTTAACAGGAGCTTCTCTGTATCTCCCATTAATAGGAAGCTCTTTCAACGTCGATATCTTCCTTCTTGAGTGATACGTATGCATCTGAATACATAAGGTAATTTCTCTATAGTTGCTAATTACGTAATGTGGAGTATTCGTTGATATGTAAAGTGTTAACTTTCATATTCATCTGCCTGTCTCGTTTCCTGATGGGCATACGGTCTACATCTGCCTCTCGTTTTGTTTTTAAATTTACTTGTTCAGTGTGTACTTTCTGAGTTGTAGAAATTACAGGCTTTTCTTTTCTTCCATTTCAGATGAGCACATTGTTAGTGGATCTGATGCTGGACAGTGTGAGTTTCCTCACATGGCTTACTTAACAATTAAAATGAGAGGAAGTGAAACATTCTGTGGTGCGAGTCTGTTATCTGATAAATGGGTCTTGACTGCTGCCCATTGCCTGTAAGTAGTTCTCAGTAAATTTTCTTCCCGTTACTTTTTATCTTCTACTTTTTATTTGTTTCAGCCATTGGAGTGCGGTCATTTTGTGGCAGTGTCTTAAAGAGTTTCTGTCGAGAAAATGAATCTCAGTACTTACGTCTGTCTTGTTTTAAAATCTAGCACTTATTCTATCGGTGTCTTTTGCCCAACTGCTAATTTGGGATGATGTAAACAAATCAACACTCACTTTCTAATTGTGGAGACGAGTAAACACAAATACATACAGACCGACACGCTAGATATTATATAGCTTGGTTTAAGAAGAGACAAAATTTAGATAATCATCCTATAGTATTGATTTACATCAACATAATAAATACATACAGCACAATGAATACACCAAGACAAAGAACATATCAATATATTATTTAGAATAGAAAAAAGAAATATATGAGGTAAAAATATACGTGGAAAGGATAAATAAATGAAGAGATTAAAAATGTTGAATTAAGAATTAGAAACTATAAGATATATCGACGGTAGTGAGAAATATTAATGATGGATTTAAAAGTCAGAGAAATAACGAAGATAAATTTGTTTTAAGAGTTTTAAAGAAATGCTTATAGAGGGTTATATCACCATAGAAGATGTATTTCGACGGCCGTTTCTAGGGGCTATTTGTCTACAATGTAGGAATCTATTAATTTCACATTGACAAGGTACCCTTCATCAGGAAATAAAGAAATAGATAGCAAGGTTTGAAGATATATAAGAGAAATGAGAATATGTTTACATTATGTTTGTCGTCTTCCATTATCCTACTCTAAAGATTTCTGTACATATATAAGTGTGAATCATGGTAAAAGTGGTCGGCACCTGATACAGTAGCCCACGAACAATATATTTTCCTTTCTATTATATTTCTTCAAACCTTGCTATCTATTTCCTTATTTCCTGAAGAAGGAGAAATTGTCAGTGTGAAATTAATGGATCCCTACATTGTAGACAAATGGACTCCGGAAACGGCCGTCGAAATACATCTTATATGGTGATATAACCCACTATAAACATTTCTTTAAAACTCTTAAAACAAATTTATCTTCGTTATTTCTCTGAATTTTAAATCAATCATTAATATGTCTCACTACCGTCGATATATCCTATAATTTCTAATTTTTAATTCAACATTTTTAATCTTAAATTTATCATTTTTAATCGATGTATCACTCTTCATTTAGTTATCTTTTCCACGTATATTTTTACCTCATATATTTTTTATTTCTATTCTAAATGATATATTGATATGTTCTTTGTCTTGGTGTATTTATTGCGTTGTATGTATTTATTATGTCGATGTAAATCATTACTATAGG
>NC_068982.1:135370364-135374553 GCF_001194135.2 Octopus bimaculoides
GTGTGTGTGTGTGTGTGTGTGTGTGTGTGTGTGTGTATGCTTGTGTGTCTATGTTTGTCCCGCCAACATCGCTTGACAACCGATGCTGGTGTGTTTACGGCCCCGTAACTTAGCGGTTCGGCAAAAAAGACCGATAAAATAAGTACTAGGCTTACAAAGAATAAGTCCTTGGGGTCGATTTGCTCGACTAAAGGCGTTGCTCGAGCATGGCCACAGTCAAATGGCAGAAACAAGTAAAAGAGTAAAGTTGTTACCTAAAATAACTTATCGCAGAATTATTATGTTCACACAGAACGCACTTCGTTCTACTCGAACGTAGGTACGATTTTAACCAACAAACGTCGCACTAACACAGTAAACAATACGGTCGACCAACACTGTCAACTTCCACTGGCAGTTCACACAGTTCTTTATTTATTAAAATCCGTTAGTCCACTTCTAGTCACGTGGGGGTATTCTAGATCCTCCCGCATCAACAGTCCTCTCAGCTCTAAAGGGGTTAAGTGTGGGATGTACTGGCGTCCCGTCGAGGAGGACTGTTCGCCAGCATGGCTAGCCTGTGGGTTGACGTCATTCCAAAGCTACAACAATGCCAGCAAGCGCATTGGGAATAACAATGTATAACAACATCCATTAGCGTGGTCGATGCAGAAAACGAGTCGTTCGGTATTATCTCCAACCAGCTTTAAAATCACCAAACGAAAGTAGATATTTTTCTATGTTATCAATTTATTCATCAATAAGAAAAACAGCTGTTGTGAACCTCTAAAATCCATTTGCGTTATTATTTGAAACACGATTACATGTATAAGTAAAGATCTATTACTTAAATAAGTTTTACTTTTTATTCAGTCCAGGACGTTGCAGTTCTGGAATTAACGAAACGAGCACCTCTCAGGGGATGTATTTCTCCAATTACTCTCCCTAATAAAGGAGATACCTATTACAGTACCTGTACAGCCGTTGGATGGGGTCAAACTGGAAGTGAGCATTGAATTACATTTTTTAAAAATATCTGTATTTATTTTTCACACTGGAATATTTACATTCTTGTTATTATAATTTAAAAAAATATATTATCGGAAAATTCTAACAAATTTGCTTTCTGTTAGAAGATTTGCTTTTGAGGATGTAATTCTTTAGAATTTATAATTTGATTGGTATTGATATTTGATATTTTATAGAAATTTTAATCTGTATGATTTTCTGTTTTATATAAATAGTGAACCTAAATTTATCGCTATGGAATAGTAACTATCAGTTGAATATTAACATTAAATTAAAATCTGAAAGTTGCTTCACGGCAGTGTATTATAGTACATTGCTAGCACAATGGCCCAGTGGTTAGGGCAGCGGACTTGCGATCATAGGAACGCGGTTTCGAATTCCAGACCGGGCGATGTGAGTGTTTATTGAGTGTAAACACCTATAGCTCTACAAGGCTTCGGTATTCTTTTTTCACAAATTTCTCTCACCCTTTCTTCCTGTTTCTGTTGTACTCGTATTTGAAAGGGCCAGCCTTCTCACACTCTCTGTCACGCTAAATCTCCCTGAGAACTACGTTAAGGGTACGCGTGTCTGTGGAGTGCTCTGGCACTTGCACATTAATTTCACGAGCAAGCTGTTCCGATGATCGGATCAACTGGAACCCTCGTCGTCGTAACTGATGGAGTGCCACGATTATGGTACAATATATCTACCATAACCATCTCCGGCAGTTCAGTAGAGGTTGTAAGTGTAGCAATGTAGACTGTAATAAGTTAACTGTATATTACTATTTTGTTTTACAGTACTGAACTGTAGTTTTCATGTTAACTATGCACAAACTGTTGCTATTTACTGTTTGGTATCTTTGTTAGAGTGAAGGCGCTTGGTCTAGTGGTCAGGTGTTGCACTTACATACAATTTCAAGATCGTTGTGTTCTGGAGCAGAATACTTCATTACACATTGCTCTTGTCTACTAATCAGTAAATGAGGAATCCTTATACACTACGGAAACGAGGTAGCTGGGCCTATGAGTCCCAAGACTCGCTACAATAATATCCAGGGTCCGATAATGATGATAATTTTGTTACAATGTATTAGTGAGCAAAGTATTTCGCTAGTAGAAAAACTCGTTTTTCTCTGGTGCATATGTCTAACTAATTGATGCATGGCTGACTTTGTTTCTCTTATAATTCATTCTTGATCAGTATATTTCATTTGTCCACTACTCTCTTTTAGCTAATGGAATCTTCCCAGACCAACTTCAGAAAGCTAAAATTAATGTAATTCCAACAAGTAAATGTCAAGAACAAGCATCTGGCATTACTGCTAAACAGCATATCTGCGTTGGAGATAACAAATTCAAGGGTAAAAACGTCTGTGGTGTAAGTAAATCTTTTTATAGTTCTAAGTAAAATAATTTCCTTTAAAGCAGTGGACATTTTTGAAATGCTTATTTTCTGATTCCAGGGAGATTCCGGTGGTGGTCTCATCTGCCGAAGGAAATCCGATAATGCCTACGTCGTTGCTGGTATTGCTTCCTATGTTTTTGACTGCGACAAAGGATTTGGAGTCTATGCCAATGTGGCCAATTTCCTTGACTATATCAAAGGATACATGAGCTTGTAGATTTTTTTGAGAATATATCGCTGATTAGATGAGTTGGTGTTGAAAACTACTGAAGACTAAATAAATTATATAAAAAAAAATATCACGTTTCTTAATTCTTTTATATTTAATGCCTTATTCAGGTTTTATTTGACTTAACAACTGCTGAGATTAGATGATGTAAATGACTGACAACAGCAGAAATGAGTGTAATGGAAGAATAAGAGGTTGGAATTGAAGAAAAAATATAAAAATAGAATTGAGGAAGTGACAGAGGTATGCTGCAGGCACTAAGGAATGCTAGAATTGCTTGTAAAGCAGTTGAAGATACATTTTGTATAAATTCTGAGAATATTTCCACTGCATGTTTTTCAGTACCAATTGCCAGTTACTGTTCCTAAGAATAATAATATGGAGTGAACAGGATTGCAAATGCATGATACACATGTCACTGCGCAGGAAAATGAAATGAAAGAGACTAAGCTGTATATTATGGGGAAGCGATAAATACTCTACTTGTGTTGGAGTTATATTAGAAGAAAAATGTGCGATATATTAATTACCAGTATCATTCTTAAATGCTTTAATTGTTCTGATGACAAAATATAGATTCTTCTCTACGTGGACAGCAATGATAAGGGAGACAATCCCTTCTAGATTAAGAAAATGAGATGGGTTTTGAAGGCGTGCAAAATATACACATTTGATGTTACTTTTACTTACACGTTATACAGATTTAAATATTTGATGTTGGTAACCATCCTTCTTTACCTTGATAAATAATCCTGTTTTCATTTCTACAAAGAACTTCATTGTAGACAATACTAGAGTCACTCAGCATACAATAGGTACGCGGCTCACATCCAGTCAGAAGGTCTCTTGTTCTTTTACAAGCGAACGAGCAAGACTATATTTGCTCGCTTGATCTCATTTAAATATCAATTAAATATCCCTGAAGTCACATATTTAGAACAATACATTGAACAGTCTCGTTGCTGATATATATCCGATGTGATGGTTATGGTTAGAAATCCTTTCGTCATAGATCCACAGACACGGGATCAACATGGAGGTAAATAAAAGCAACCACAACAGTAATAATTTTTCTACCATAGGGACAAGGCCTGGAATAGTGGGGAGGGGGATAGTCGATTATATCGACCCTCAGCACTTGACTGGTACCTAATTTATCGACCAAAAGGAATGAAAGGTAAAGTCGACCTCAGCGGAATTTGAACTCAGAACGTAGCGGCAGAAGAAATACCAATGAGTATTTCGCCCGGCGTGCTAACGATTCTGCCAGCTCGCCATCTTAACCACAACAGTAATGATATTGTTATCAGATATTTGACACAACGGTAGCAGTACTTAACTGATGGTTATATTAGCGAATAAAAGTGAAAAAAAAAAAGGAGCAGGAGTGGATGTGTGGTAAGTAGCTTGCTTACCAACCACATGTTTCCGAGTTCAGTCCCATAGCGTGGCATCTTGGGCACGTGTCTTCTACTATAGCCTCGGGCCGACCAAAGCCTTGTGAGTGGATTTGGTAAACGGAAACTGAAAGAAGCCCGTTGTATATATGTATATATATATGTG
>NC_068982.1:135374563-135376930 GCF_001194135.2 Octopus bimaculoides
CAGGAGTGGATGTGTGGTAAGTAGCTTGCTTACCAACCACATGTTTCCGAGTTCAGTCCCATAGCGTGGCATCTTGGGCACGTGTCTTCTACTATAGCCTCGGGCCGACCAAAGCCTTGTGAGTGGATTTGGTAAACGGAAACTGAAAGAAGCCCGTTGTATATATGTATATATATATGTGTGTTTGTGTGTCTGTGTTTGTCAACCTAGCATTGCTTGACAACCGATGCTGGTGTGTTTATGTCCCCGTCACTTAGCGGTTCGCCAAAATAGACCGATAGAATAAGTACTAGGCTTACAAAGAATGAGTCCCGGGGTCGATATGCTCGACTAAAGGCGGTGCTCCAGCATGGCCGCAGTCAAAGGACTGAAACAAGTAAAAGAGAGTAAATAAACAACAGCCTTGATATCTGAAAAAAAAATGATATATTGCGTGGACGATGACTGAGTTTGATTGTTGAGATGTAATAACGAACTTTACAATTTAGAATCTAGTTGGGAAAAGTTAGAAAAATCTCCTGGAAGTTGTTGCTTGAGAATGTGGTATCAAAGAAGTATAAAGGCTATTGGGAAGGCCATTTTAATATCTTAAGGTTGAAGGCTGCAAACTGGCAGAATCGCTAACACGTCGGGAAAAATGCCTGGCAGCATTTCATCCATCTTTATGTTCTGAGTTCAAATTCCGCCGGGGTCGACTCCGCCTTTCATAATTTCAGGGTCGATAAAACAGGTATCAGTTGATCAATGGGGTCGATGTAATCGACTTACCCCCTCCTCCGAACATGTTTCGTGTATTTTATTCATATTTGTTCTTGTGGATATCTAACAGAGATCATGCACAGAAAACACACGAACAAATAAGTAGATACGTGCCATATGATGTGTGCGCATGTGCGTGCTTGTATGCTTTCCTGGTTTACAGACTCAGCACATGTGGACCTAACCTCTCAAATGACACATTCCGTATCAGGGCAAGCCAGGAGTGTTTCTATGTTACTTAGATCCACAAGCCTATGAAACAAGCTTACACCACCCTCTAACGTTATCAGCAAAATGCAAGTTAAGAAGCATAGAGAGCAATCAAAGTATATAATGTCTGGCGAATTCAATTTAACCTATTCAGAAATTGGATATCAAGCTGTGAGATTAATTAACATTTATAGAAATCTTTTGATTTTACGTATATTTCGGCAATAAAGCACTCTTCATGTTGATTTGTAATAAAATGCCTCTGAGTAGCAATTATGTTATTGATCAAAACATTTCCCTCTAGATGAAATCCATGGAACATGAAATGATAGAAAGTTACTTCGTTTTGAGTCCGTTCTCTTATGAGCCAAGTAAATTTTTGTTTTAATCGATTTTTACAGTTCAAATTAGAATCCGTAAATGGTAAAAACTGTTATATTGTAGTACAAAAGTCGTTAGAAAAGTTGTTCATATAGATATTTGCAAACAAATTGGAGAGGGAGGAGAAAAGATTTATTGCAAAATAAAATCAAAGTTCACGGATTAATATTCCTTTAGGGTGGTGGTGCAATGGTCCAGTGGTTAGGGCAGCGGACACGCGGTCATAGGATCGCGGTTTCGATTCCTAGACCGGGCGTTATGAGTGTTTATTGAGCGAAAACACCTAAAGCACCACGAGGCTCCGGCAGGTCGGCCTTGTCACACTGTGTCATGCTGAATATCCCCGAGAACTACGTTAAGGGTACACGTGTCTGTGGAGTGCTCAGCCACTTGCACGTTAATTTCAAGATTAGGCTGTTCCGTTGATCGGATCAACTGGAACCCTCAACGTCGTAAGCGACGGAGCGCCAACAACAACAACAACAACAACAACAATGTTTCTTTAGAAGTAGGCTGACTTGACTGAGATACGAATAAAACAAATTGAACGATTCTAAGGCAATTTCGAAATAATACAAGGAAGACTATTCAATTTTATAATACACTTCACCACGTATCGCTTAGTTTTTGTAGTTATAACTATTATCAACAAAATACATATAAGGTATCCATCTAAAATCTGTGAATTAGAAGGTGCACTGACATCACTTTCCATAACACAATCACGTGTACACCGAAAGTGTTACAAGAAAATGACATTATTGATTAAGAAATTGACAATGCAATTTTCTTTTTATTTTTGGTAAATGAACCAAGATGTAAAACGAAAATAAGGATATTGGTATAATTAAATTCTATACAAGAAAACTGCAACGAAAATGAAATCAATTTCTAAAATCAATAATTAAGCAATTTAAAAATTTTGATTGGTTATTTTAATTTATTTTAATTCAATGATACTAAACTAAACAGTGAGATTACTTAAATTTCTCATATATATATATATATATATATATA
>NC_068982.1:135378738-135382630 GCF_001194135.2 Octopus bimaculoides
TTCACACTACATACGTCAAGATCACCAGCATTCTACCTCCCACACACAGCCCCTCGTTCCCGATCACCGTTTGTTATCTCCCCCTTTCTTAGCTCTCCTGAAATAAGAATTTCTAACTTCCGGTCAGCCATTGTTATGATCGGCCATTATTATTATGATTGACCGTTGACTGAACACTATTCAAATTTTTTTTTCTCCGTGTTTTTCTCCTTGTCTCCGTATTCTTTCTGTTGAAGAGCGTAGCTCGAAACGTCAAAGACTTTCCATATTCCCGAGCGTCATACTAATATATACTTTTGTTATTTACACCACCTGTCCTCGTCTGTTGTTATTATTTGTATATTCTCCCATATATATATATATATATAAGACAAGTTATAGATAATGATCATTACGTATTTTTCCTTTATTAGAGCAAATGTGGCTTACAGCTGTTTCCAGTTGTCATCATAGGTACGTTACTGATAGGTTTACTCAATCGGTGTATCGATTGATAGTTGGGAAAAATTGAACGACCTAAAAAAAAAAAAAATAATCCTACTTTCGTCAGAGCCATTTCTGGTTATACCAAAACAGAATACTGAAGGAATGGTGAGTGCATGAGGAAGGGAGAAAAAGATGGAAAGATACAAGTAGAATAGAGAAAAAGAGGAAGACAAAGGAGTATATATGTATATGTATGTCTCTTCTATTTTTAAATCATTAGGAATCTTCCACTGAGGAGGGAGTCGGTTTCCGATAAAAATACAAGGCTCCATCTTGGGATGTAGATAACACAGACAAATTCACATTTGGAACTTGAGTAGCAATTATGTTATTGATCAAAGCACTTCCCTCTAGATGAAATCCACGGACCATGAAATGACAGAAAGTTACTTCATTTTGAGTCCGTTCTCTTATGAGCCAAGTAAATTTTTGTTTTAATCGATTTTTACAGTTCAAATTAGAATCCGTAAATGGTAAAAATTGTTATATTGTAGTACAAAAGTCGTTAGAAAAGTTGTTCATATAGATATTTGCAAACAAATCTGAAAGGGAGGAGAAAAGATTTATTGCAAAATAAAATCGAAGTTCACGGATTAATATTTCTTTAGAAGTAGGCTGACTTAACTGAGATACGAATTAAACTAATTGAACGATTCTAAGGCAAATTCGAATTAATACAAGGAGGACTATCCTATTTTATAATACACTTGCATATTTTACTGATCCACTCACATATTGCACTTGTAATGTACGAATTACCCGATCGATTTCTCTTTCTGAAAATCCCAGTTCATCCAGATTGTCCTTTAAGCAACTACTACGAAAACCTAGTGCTCCAATTATTATTGGTATAAATATGCATTCATAGTCTGGATATAGAAGCTGGAGGATTCGAAGCAGTTGTCCATAGATATCCTCTTTTTCTTTGATTTTCAAAGAGATATTTATATCTGCAGGGCAGTTAACCTCTATGTATGTATGTATGTATGTATGTATGTATGTATGCATGTATGTATGTATGTATGTGTGTATGGATGGATGGATAAAAGAGTGTGCCAATTAACCGTTAAGAGTTATCAACTTTGTCAATTCTTCGGCAACACTCATCCCAATGTTCGTGGTATTTTCATTTGTTCGAGAAGTCGACTGCGTCCCTGAACGAGGTTGATCTTCAAGCGGTAAGTGACCACTGCTAAAACGTGGAAATCACTCGTAAACTTGTGCTTTGCTCATGGCAGCGTCCTTGTAAGCTGTTGGAAGCATGACAACTGTTTCGGCCGCCGTTTTCTTCAGCGGCAAACAGATTTCACGGAAGCACACTGTTCTTTCGTTTCAGCCATCGCAAGAATCAACGAACAAGGAAGAAGCATTTGAAAACAAAAATACACCACCTGACAGTACAACCTCCCTCGACGACGGCGGTCTGTAGACTGATGCCTGAGGGTCGCATCAAGTGGGTTCAGGCGACAGAAGCATGAACTACAGCGGGCTTGTCCCACAAAGAACGTTTCCAGTTACTTTTGGGTGCCCCTCGTATATATATACTCACACATACATGCATATATGCATGTATATACAGTAATGTTTCTATGCCAACATAACGTGGCAGTCCTATAAAGGACGATGTTACTGTTGTTTCAGCCCCAGGAAAACATCTTTTCCACCTGGCTATCGACACACAGATTGCGTCCGTGTATAATATATAGTAAATACTATATACGGACGCAAGTTGTGTGCCGATAGCCAACTGGAAATGATGTTTTCCTTGTGCTAAAACGACAGTAACATCGTCCTTTATAGGACTGCACGTTATTTTGGCATAGAAACATTACTATTCGGAACTGTTACTGCATTTCTCTCGCTCAGAGATTTAATATATATATATATATATATTTCAACAGGATGTGTTATAATATTATTCCAGAACCATACTAAAAATCCAGTAATACTATTAGACATGCAAAAACAGCCATACCAACAATCCAACATACCTCCATCAACAGCTGTCCCACGGATATCATTATGGTTTCGACACCTGGGCAGTACCATTCACTTAGGCGGTGTCAAAGCACTAAAATAAGTGTTGGTTGGGAACAAACAAACCAAAGAAACCACAACTTTCAAACACATCTACCCTATGTACAACTGTTTCGAAAAATAAATTCAATAAGTAAATTACAACCATTCCTAAATACGTAACTAAGCACCGACAACTATATTAAGTCATACAAAAATTATAATCCCTACCGTCTTCGTAGTATAATATAACAGTAAGAACCTAAGAACCACATTATTTCAGTCAATCAATATATAAGCAGGATTAAACACTAACTTTAATAAAACTACAACAAAAAGACATATAAACTAATTTATATTGTATCGGTATTAACAGTAAACTGCAATAACTAACTTATATCCTAAATTGCGACCAATCTTTAAGTCCCTACAAATAATAATCCCACCGGTCTTCCATAGATACTACCGTAATGAAAGTTAAAGCCTTATAAAAATCTCTCCACGATTGAAAATTTAACTATTATTTTTATGTGTGAAATACATTATTTCATCATTCAAAATTTATAATAAAACACTACACACTCATTAATATATCACCACTACAAGCTATGATATAAAATTACTAGTAACTAATATAAACATTAAATTTCATTTAATCGGAACTAATAAAAGTACTTGTAATTAACTATTATTATAAACCTTGCTACGTTTAAATTATTTGTAATTAACTATTATTATAAACTTTGCTGTTTATGTTGTTTATAGTTTCAGCTCAGAGCTGCGGCCATGCTGATGCAGCGACGTGTTTAAAGCTAGTTATAAACATGTAGTAGTGCTCAAATTATTTAAACTTGAACTCCGAATTCTTTATTCAGGACTGGATGTCGCTACTGAGAATAAGAGAAATCCAAAGCAAACTGATATGGGGGTATAGATGCAGAGAAACATAATTGGGGCTGACACACATGCACACACATGCACACATATGTACACACATACGCACACACAAACAGATATTTACATTTACATACATTCAGAAAGATAAATACATGTATACATATACATATAAGTATATATTTACATGGCGCATAAAATATACAAAGCACGGAGATGGGAATACACAATTTCTTAGCTCGACAGCTGTTTCAGGAAACTCGGATTTACATTATAATAGTAATGTCCATAACTCGCGGAGGGAATGTGCAAAATGTTTTGGATATGGTGCACGACTAGCTGTGTGGTAAGAAGCTTGCGTTTCAACCACACGGTTCTGGGTTCAGTCCCAGTGTGTGGTACCTTGGGCAAGTGTCTCCTACTATACCCTCGGGCCGACAAAAGCGCGGATTTAGTAGAGGAAAGTGAAAGAAGCCCGTCGTATATATATATATAT
>NC_068982.1:135383724-135386133 GCF_001194135.2 Octopus bimaculoides
TATATATATATATATATGCATTTGTGCGTCTGTGTTTGTCACCCTATCATCGTTTGACAGCCGATATTGGTGTGCTTACGTGCTCGTAAATTAGCGGTTCGGCAAAATAATCCGATAGGCTTACAAAGAATAAGTGCTGGAGTCGATTTGTTCGACAAAAGCGGTACTCCAGCATGGCCACAGTCAAATGACTAAAACAAATGAAAGAATAAAAGAATGCTACCAGCAAAAGTTCACACAGAGATATTACCGGAAGTCCGATTCCCCTCATGCAGTGAAAATCGGCAAAAGGAGATGATATTGTAGCGCTTGAGATTCAACGGTTGAAAAGAGAAAGGAAGAAGAATGAGAGCAAAAGGCAGGGAGAGGAAGGTTATAAGTGGCGTAGGAAGGGAGAACAGAGGTAGAGAAGAAGACATGAAAGGCAGGGAGAGGGAGGAAGGTTTCTATGACACGAGGAATGAAAAGAGATAGAACAGATGAAACAGAGAGGGGAGGGGAAAAGGTAAAGTTAAGATCAGTGTGATGAAAGGGAGCCTCACTGCTGATTGGAAGTAACTGGCTATACTAAGAGACTGGTAGAGGTAAGTAATGAACGAAATGAATAGGGGTAGGGGTAGCAGAGGTGGAAGGTATGATGAGATACAAGGAAAATAGAGAATGAAAATGCTGCTGGCTTAGTAATAAATAATAAGTAATGAGCTAAGTAATAAGGACCTATCCACAATTAGGATAAATCATAAATATTTTACATAAAGGGAAAGGTGGAATTAAAATTGTGTCTACGCGAGAAGATTACGTCAGAGAACCTATTGAGTATCAAAGTATTAAGATAGTGAAGGATGGCGAGCAATTTCCTGCGACACAAATTTCAAACACATTGGTTATTAGTGGACAGAGAAGCCGCACAAACTATGAGCCAGGATAAAGTACAGGAAATATTCTAGGAGTTGGAGTGGCATATGTACGTAGCTAGGGAGGTAGAAAGCTTACAGGCTCTATTTGAGAACGAATTCATATGATCCCAGTAGTAACGTTTGAAATCAGCCGTGCCGCCGATGTTAACTCTAGCCTGATGGGAATATGGGGTTATTACGTATCATTTATATATGAAAGAAAAACCATCCGATAGATTTTCTCACTAGTGTATAGGATTAATCTGATCTGATTCATATGATCCGTTATCTCCCAATTAGAATCTGAAGAGTTTTCATGACTGGTAAGAGGCCGGAAAAGGATGTCACCGCTGTCATATGTGTTAGGTACTAGTACAAGGGGTGGTGGTACCAAGATTGATATTATTGACTTGGGGAGAGTTTTGAAAGTTCACAGTATTAGCATTTAGCGGATTAGGGTGAGATTCAGGTGGAGCGTTCGTAAGCTCCACAGTAAGGCGGATTAATATACGCATATTAGAAGTGGCAATTATAGATCCCAAGTTTGGTGTTGTAGAGTCTGGAGATTTTAATCGAAGATTCATCAAAGATGCGGTTGTATTAATGGTGGTTAGGAGTATATGATTCTCTTCGATCCAGTAATCCGAGGCTTGCAATCAGCTTACAGTAGAGGTCGCTGTTATCCTTAAAATCATTCCTATGAGCGTATTTCCACTAAGTTCCTTAGATATGAGATTAGTGTACATATCAATCGGGAGGGTGCGGGAGCCGGAATTATGGTAATATCTCTGCGTAACTCTTTACTTCTTACATACCCGAAAATTTTCCTAAGTCTGAGCTTCCTGAAACAGTTGTATTCACTTAGTTTTCGATAGTTTTGAATGCTCTATGTAAATGTGCTTGTCTAAATTTATATGTATATATGTAAATATTTCTGAAGACAAATGGATATAGATCTGTATCTGTCTGTCTGTCTGTCTGTCTGTCTGTCTGTCTGTCTGTCTGTCTGTCTGTCTGTCTGTCTGTCTGTCTGTCAGTCTGTCAGTCTGTCTGTCTGTCTGTCTATCTATCTATCTATCTATCTATCTATCTATCTATCTATCTATCTATCTATCTATCTATCTATCTATCTATCTATCTATATTTCAAGCCCCATTGTGTTTATCTACATTACAACTTCCACATCTGCTGGCCTTGGATTTCTCTTGAACGCTGTGGACGTAGTTTAATTCAAATTTATTTGAGCACTACTAAGTTTCCTTTACTGAACACATGCAGCTCTCACTTTTTGTTTGTGTGAATATATATATATAAAGGCGCAGGAGTGGTTGTGTGGTAAGTAGCTTGCTTACCGACCACATGTTTCCGAGTTCAGTCCCACTGCGTGTCACCTTGAACAAGTGTCTTTAACTATAGCCTCAAGCTAACCAAAGCCTTGTGAGTGGATTTGGTAGACGGAAACTGAGAGAGGCCCGTCGTATATATGTATATATATATATATATATATATATAT
>NC_068982.1:135387093-135389593 GCF_001194135.2 Octopus bimaculoides
AGAGAGAGAGAGAGAGAGAGAGAGAGAGAGAGAGAGAGAGAGAGAGAGAGAAGGAGTAATAAAGCAAAGAATTGAAAGCCCTCTAAGGTATTTAGAATTTCAAGCTTTCGAAACTACGGTTTAATACGTTTTGCTCTATTCATCGTCCAGTCTTTGTTCTAACCACACGTCACCTTTTCCTATACCAAAAGAAATCAATAGCAACACTATTAAGCATGGAATTCTTCGACCGCTCTTGGAAGCAAAACAGGTGTCTCAATAATAAACACCCATTGTAAGACCATTTACCTTTAACGGATATCTGTTTCTATTTTCGACATTCTTTTTCAATATCTGAATGTCGTTTGTTACCATAGTTTTAAGAACAAGACCTTAATCTGCCAATGGTTTTATTTAAATTAATAACCAGGTGGTTACCATTTGTTTTTGTATATTTATTGGTAATTGTATAGGGAGTAGTTTCGCGTATTAATTATCCAAAAAATTTGTTTTGTGCCTACAATATTAATATGGAGAAAAATAATTCAATAATTCATTATATCAGAAAAACAATTTCTAATGTTGTTGAGCCCATTGAAACCCTAACAGAATGTGATACATTTGCTCCGTAAAGAGGGCTCTATATACTGCTATATGAAAGGTTAGACAATAGTATAATCAGAATACTGATTTCGCTGAGTCAATGTACCCTGATATGAATATATAATCTGGATTATATTTTCACTTTTCAAATAAAGTAGCTTTTTTTTTTACTCTTGTTTCAGTCATTTGACTGTGGCCATGCTGGAGCACCGCCTTTTAATCGAGAAAAATCGACCTCAGGACTTATTCCTTGTAAGCCTAGTACTTATTCTATCGGTCTCTTTTGCTGAACCGCTAAGTTACGGAGACGTAAACACACCAACATATGTGGTCAAGCGATGTTGGGGGAACAAACACACATATATATATATACATATATACGACGGGCTTGTTTCAGTTTCCGTCTACCAAATCCACTCACAAGGTTTTGGTCGGCCCGAGGCTATAGTAGAAGACACTTGCCCAAGGTGCCACGCAGTGGGACTGAACCCGAAACCATGTGGTTGGTAAGCAAGCTACTTACCACACAGCCACTCCTGCGCCTATGTGCAGGTACTTGTACTGTTTGGACAGTTTATAGTCGGCAATTGCAGGAAAGACGAGGGTAGGATAGTGTCCACTTGATAGAAGTCCTAGGAAAGAACGACCAGGAAGAAATATTTAGGGCGGGATCTAGAAAATGTTAAACAAACAATAGTCGACGAGGTGAGATAAATTTGTTAAGTGAACCTGAATTCAGGAGTCATTCATTTAGCTGTTTCAGATCTATGTATCAACAAGTATTGGCTGTTGCAGAAGTAGTAGATAGGTAGATAAATGAAGCAAAATGCTTGTGTTATTTGCAGTCTATTGGCCAAATGAATCGTTTCTGAACAACCTGAAGATTTTGTTTTGGATGTAATAATCGTCTGTTAGTGTCAGTAACAGTAGGACAGTCTTATGTATGGGAACTGTACACCATTTCTGTAAACATGGTTTTAAAGACATATATTTAAATGTATAATGTCTTTCTACTATTTAAAGTTTTAAAAGTTAAAAACTTCAATAAACAATGTTGTATTTCAATAACGATAAGAATTATGTTAAAGAACAGAAGATAAATTTCAGAAGCGGTTTAACCAGTAGACAGATTTAAAGTTTGAATATGTCACTGAGAATGTTCTCTTCGATAAGAAGTCACTAAAAATGTTGTAGGATTTAAATATGGAAATTTTTAAAAGATTATTTGGATGTTTTAAAGTATTATCAATTGAAAGTTATGTTTTGAGCAAAGCTTTAATGAGGTTATGCAATAAGATATTCATATGCGATGTGGTAAGAGTGAAAGAAAGCGTTCAGCAGTGAAATATAGTCAGATGTAAAGGAGCGTGTTACAAGTTAGTCTGATCAGGCAAAAACTAATTCACTAAGTTTGTTTTCTTGAGGATCAGTGATGTTAAATGTTTTGAATAAAAATTCATTGGAATTTATGTGTTCATGGTGAGATAGAAACATTTTATTTATGATTGTCAAAATGAAAAGAAAATATATAAAGTAAGCAGGAAGAACTCACAAGTAAAGAAAATGTATGTATCTAGGAGGATCTTCCCCAATTTGAGTCGATAGTATTGTACGTGAAAGGATTGAATCAGAGTGAGGATGGGGAAAGTAAATAAGAGGGTACAGAATCATTGTAAACTGCTGCAAGATTGAAAACAACTTACAAAGAATTAGTGCATTGTAGGTGTGAGATATGTTTGGGAAACGTTGGATTTGTATCAAAATATGGAACTTTAAATTCTATATTGCACGTGAGACAATTGTACTTGTTTCAGTCATTAGATTGCGGCCATGCTGGGGTACTGCCTCGAATGAATCAACTCTAGTACATAATCTTTCAAGGCTTGGTACTTATCCAATCGGTCACTTTTACTGAACC
>NC_068982.1:135391064-135392698 GCF_001194135.2 Octopus bimaculoides
ATATATATATATATATATATGCATGTATATATACACATATATACATATATACATATATATATACACATATATATATGTATGTTTGTATGTATGTATAAATGCATATGTGTATATGTATAGATACACACACATGCACATGCACAGAGGCATACATATAAATATAACTGCACGTGGACTGTTGGCGATGTTTCCCTATTCTTCCTTCTTTCTCTTTGGACTTTCCTGTTTTTGCCGAGGAGCAATACTCGAAACGTTAACAACAACTCTCTTCTTTCACAGAGCGTCAAATTAATATATTGCTTTTGCACGTTCTCACGTTTGTTTTTCTTTTTTTTTTTCACTGTTTTTTTCTTTGCTTTGACCGTGTACAACCAGCCGAAATTGCAAAGATAATCTGGAACTCAACAAGAGAAAGAAAACTCCGAATGACCCATCTTTGTTTTCTTTGTATCGTCTATCTGGATGTTTTGTTCTCCCCTTTTCGGTATCACCTAACTGTCTGGATGTTTTGCGTTCTTGTTCCACTTTGTATTTGTTATACATATATATATAGAGGTGTACGTACACTTTGGTTCCTTATATGTAAGTATATATTTATCTAAATCTTGTACGACTCTATTCTTCGTTTCTTTTATTCTTTCCTTCTTTCTATCAGCCCTTTCACGCTTACTTCGTTCATTCCACACTTCGTTCTTTCGTTCCCCCTCTCTCACATTTCCTTGCTTTCTCTTCATGCTCACTTTCCCTCCTATCTTCACTTCACTGTGCCCCTGTTATTTTTTTCTCGCCCTTCCTTATTCTGTCCCTCTGCCTCTATCTCTCTCTCTTCTCTCCCCACGTGACCGGTGTTCGGCCAAGCCTAACCTTTCTTTCTTGGTTCGGCCGTTGTCCGTGCAACATCTATATTCCTCCCTGTGATTATGAAATCTTGTACCCCTGCCGTAAGGTTTTACTTCCACACACGCCAGCTTAATTTTATTCGTCCTCAGTCGAAAGACACCTGTAGTTATGACCTGCTATTTGTATTTGTGTAACATTCTCCGTTTTTTTGCCGTCCTTGTTTTTGCATACATTCGCTGCTTTCTTCCAAACAATCTAATGCTCTTAGCTTAGTTTTTCCTTGGGGCTGGCCAGATTTTATAAAATCTCGAGTGTAACCAGCCAAAATTGCAAAGATAATCTGGAACTCGACTAAGAAAAGAAAACTCCGAATGATCCATCCTTGTTTTCTTTGTATCGTCTATCAGGATGTTTTGTAGTCCCCTTTTTCATATCACCGAACTGTCTGGATGTTTTGCGTTCTTGTCCCATTTTGTATTTTACACACACGCACACATACACACACACACACACACACACACACACATATATATGCATACATATATATATATATATACATACATATATATAGTAAATCCCAAAAAGCTAAGAACAAACACAAGAAACAATAGCGCGAGGACGTGGTACATGTAAAGTATTAGCAGACGTTCAGGGAAGGAAGGAAAGGTACGTTAACGTTTCTAGCAAAGCTGTTCTTCAGAAACAGAGGAAAGTCTAATAGAAAAGGAGGACGAAAAAGTCGCCAACGATTCACATGTGATTACATTTTGAACATATATATATATATATATATA
>NC_068982.1:135392910-135400909 GCF_001194135.2 Octopus bimaculoides
CTGCAAGACGCGCTTAAGATGTAAAAAGAGCGAAGAACAAAACAAGGTGCTTTCCTTCACAATCTTGCTACCAAGTAGGTGGCCGGTAAAAATTTATTCTAGATTAAAAAGAGAAAGAGGGCAACATATATACATATGGATGAAAGCCCTCCATTGTTTGAGTAAACGAATTATCTGCACATGGATTAACGTTTAAGTGACCATTCCACTGACAAGTGTATGCTTAACGCCAATCTTAAGCAGAAGCACGGTGAGATTTTTTTTCCTGAAGCAGAAAAATTCAATGTTTACTGGAGACTATCTTCGTAATTTCTAGAAAATGTCTCCTTTTCATTTGCGAGCCATTAAAAGTTGCTTCTTGGCTTTTATTTTCTTTTTCTCAGTACATCTCTCTTCACTGTTAATTAAGTAACCCAATTAGCAAGAGCTATTAAATATTTCGAGCATTTGAAGGAATCTTTTTCACATGTACTCTAAGTCCTAATTATCTTCTGCGTTACTTCCGCATTCTCAGTTCTCCAGTGTGTGATCTCACCACACAAATTGGGTTCATTTGCTTTATGGTTGTATAATCTCTTGCTTCTAGCTAAAACTTTAATCTTTGTTGAGTTTACTTTGAGGGCTTTCAATTCAAACTTGTACTTCGAATCTGTTAGATTTTCTCCGAATTCAGTCACGACAACTGAGTCACTAGCTTACAGGAGTTCCCAAGGATATTCAACCTTAGTCTCATCTGTAATGGCTCGAATAACTATGATAAAAAGTTGACGGTTGAAAACTTAACCCAATGCCTGCTTAGGCGCTTAATTCATCGATCATCTCAATGTTGATGTTTACGTGCCAACATCCTGCTGTCACTTATAGTAGCTCGTTTCTCTGCTGGATCTCTGTTAGACAGATCTCTCTTTTTCTTTCTCTTTCTCTCATGCATTCTTCACATTCAAAAGCCTTTCGTGTTAGTATTTCTATTCCTATTTATCTTTCGGCGCCACTGTAAGTAAGTTAACTGTTATTATTCCTTATACATTATAGATTTTTTTTCTAACTACTTCGCTTGTGTGTAATGTTATCTTTTGTATTGTTCCTAACAATAAAATATTGACTTAGAAGTCAAGAATAAAAAAAAAATCAATTCTAATTTCATTATTTACCAGATTTCTTTATTCAACAACTCTTATAAGAAAACTATAAATATGACACCAAACCATACTATGACAAACACGAAAATGGAGCGAATAATCCTAGCCGTTCTTCTGACATTGATTGCAAGCTGCTCAGCCAGGCCCAGTAAGTTTACTTGCAGAAGATTATCTTTGTAATATTCTTCAAAGCAAATTGTTATCTTTCAATATTCTAAATTAAATTAAGGTGACAAGCAGGCAGAATCGCTAGTCCGCCGGGAAAAATGCTTAGCCATATTTCTTCCGACCTCACCTTCTTCCGCCTTTCATTCCTTCGTTTTGACAAATGACTTAATCGACTTACATCCTCTCTTACAATGCTGGCTTTGTGCCAAAATTTGAGACTGATATTTTAAGTTAATGTAGCGAGCTGACTGAATCGTTAGCACGCCGTGAAAAAGCGCTTAACAGCTTTGTTCTGTCTTTACGTTCTGAGTTCTAAATCCACCGAAGTTGACTTTGCCTTTTATCTGTTAGAGATCGATAAAATAAGTACCAATTGATTACTGGGGTTAATGTATTCGACCTACCCGTCCCCCAAAATTGCTGACCTTATGATAAAATTTGAAATCAATATTATAATATTATAATTATGTTGGCAACTTAACAGCATTCATTGGCGCTAGAGCGATCTAATTTGGCCATTTATAGTGCAATTATGGTGAAAGTCATATTATTTTATATTTGTTTAGATTGAAGAGAGGATGACACTTTGTGATTTTTGTCAATTCGTTTACATGGCATTGTAACAAATGAATATAAGTTCTGCACAAAAAGATACAGCATATGTTTCATATAACCTGTCCGTGACCATATTTCATTTAAAGTAAACTTTTATGAAGATAGGTTTATCATAGTTCAACTGGAACAGTGGTTTCCAACCTTTTCACTGCCAAGAACCCCTTTTATTTAAATGATTTTTTCCACGAACCCTTTTAATATGTTTATCCTTATGTATATATATTAAAGGTAGAACAAAAAGAACACAACAAATGGAAACCAACAAAACACAACATGCGGAAAAATAAACGATAGCACAACAAACTGCAAACAGGACAAAAACAAGATACACGGATCATTCGCAGCCGATTAGCTTATCAGTCGGAGTCTGGAAAGTTATTGTAGTCTGGCCCCTTTATCTCTGATACTACTCGAATCCGGTGGGTGCCAGGGACTTCAGATAAAAGCATTAAGCTTCTGGGAAAGCCAAACGAATGTATACAAGAAAGAAAACAGGAACAGAAACAAAAACGAGAAAGCTAGAATTATACACAGACGTAGAATTATACACAAACGTAGTAAGCTGACGCAAAGGAAAAATGGAAAAATTGGAAACTCTTAATAGACTGAATGGGAGGACGGACGTACTCGATCAGCCTGAGTGGCGGCTGGTCGAAAAAGGACGACAATGTCTTAACTGGGCAGCGATCACGTGGCAGGAGAGAGAAGGATTAATGTGTCAATATTTAATGCTATTCTACTGTAAATGAACTACAAAGAAATATGTGTGACTTCATGTGTTATCCTTCAATTATGGAGTATCTCATCTAATTTTAAACTGATGATTGAGAAAGTGATCAAGCAATTTTACGAGTGCTGTTGTTTTGTAAGTGTAAAAAGAAATGTATGCCGGAGATTGCCTGTGGCAGATGTAACTAAGTGAGGCATGTTGCAAAATTTTAAAGCTCAACCTCAGGATATGCATATGCATAGGGGGATAAAAATATGCATATTCATGTCTCTCTCTCTCTCTCTCTATATATATATATATATATATATATATATATATATATATATATATATATATATATTCACACATACACAAATATATATGGTGTATGTGTGTGTGTATTTCCGTTTATATTTGTGCTCGGCGTTTGACAACCAGTTTTGGTTTGTTTACATAGTCATAACATAGCACTTGAGCAGCAGAGATGACTGTATAAGCACCAGGCTTAAAAAGTGAATACTGGGATTGATTTGTTCGAATAAATAGCGTTTAAGGCAACGCTGAAGCATGGCTGCAAAGCAATGACTGAAACAAGTAAATTAAAAAAAAAAGCATGCCTCTACGCTCTTTGTATCAGTAGCATAACAGTTTTAACGAAACTGCTTGATAATTATATTCTCATGGAAATCATAGAAAGAGAATAGCTTCTTTGAAACAGAATTACATTATTCTAAATTTCTGTCTTCATCTGAAATTCCATCTAATACTTCAATATCCAAGACTGATCATGTCACCTAATAAGGTAATTCAGTTACTCTTTCCAGCAAAGACAGACCATTAGTTTCAAACTGATGCCATACATTTTGCAAGATAGTTCATTATTACCATCACACTAGAATTTCTAGTGTGATGGTATCTTTTGGATACGAACTGATTTAGTTTATTGGCATTGGCCGACTCCAAAATTTGACAGCTGTTTTTTTAAGTAACACAACTTAGAAATGTAAGTTTTCTGTATTTTAAAGATGCGGACATTTCCTTCACCCTACAGAAGTAATTATTCAGTTTACGGTTGAAAAGAAAGTGACTAACTATCGAGTCCCTTCGATTTTCAGTCTTTATCATGAACTTACCTTCGTGTTTGTGATAATCCTGACTTTTCTCTCTTTTCTCTACAACAAACGAGGATATTTTTCTTGTACTTGTTTCAGTCATTGAACTGCGGCAACGAAGGTGAAGTCGAACAGGTCGACGCCAGTACTTGTTTATTTTTAAACTAGTATTTATTTTATCCACACTTTTTGCAGAACCACTAAGTTAATAGAACGCAAACAAATCAATACCGATTGCAAGGCGACGGTAAGCAGACAAACATAAAAGCATAGACACGCACACACGTGCGCTCACACACACACACACACACACATGTAAAAAAAAACAACAGATACACCTCGTTTATATATATATATATATATATATACATATATATATATACTCGACGTGTTTCCGTCCACAAGGCATTTCACCACAAGGCATTGATCGGGCCGGGATTATAGAAAAAGAAATGCACACCCATGATGTCACACAGTGGGAATGAACTACGAGATTACAAACGGAGCTTCTTAACTACGAAGCCATGCATGCATCTTTCCTTCAAATCTTACCAAAAAGTACCTCATATTGACTTAATTGACTTCATTGGACGATCCAGAAATCGAAGCCTTTCTCGTGCATTTTTGAAAATTGTTGGTCGATATGAAGTTATGTTAACCATAAAAATGACACTTTAGATCAGAATCAAATTTGCGACTTATATGAATGTTCTCACCACACCCAAATCTGCCATGTATCAAATCTGTTCTTTACGTCTATTGTTTGCAATTCTTTAGTTTAATTAATTATTCAATATACCTCTTCTGATTCCTAAAACTAACAGAGCTTTCTTTCTTACATTTTAGATGAGCAGATAGTTGGTGGAAGTAATGCTTTGAATTGTGAATTTCCACACATGGTGTATATTGATATTAAACTGAGAGACAGAGATTCATTTTGTGGTGCTACTTTGTTATCAGATAAATGGGTTTTAACAGCTGCTCATTGCCTGTAAGTATTTTCTAATAAACTTGCTTATTAATAAAAAAAAAAAAAAAAAATCAATTTGTGCATTTCATTCCGAGACTTTCACAAGTTTAACTTCAACAATATTTTAACAGAACCGTAAATTTATCTGCCACAGTCTAATGACTGAAACAAGTCCAAATGTTAACAGTTAGTATTATTAAATATCGCCTCTTGCTGTTTGCTACAATACCACGTGGAGGCGCAATGGCCCAGTGGTTAGGGCAGCGGACTCGCGGTCATAGGATCGCGGTTTCAATTCCCAGACCAGGCGTTGTGAGTGTTTATTGAACGAAAACACCGAAAGCTCCACGTGGCTCCGGCAGGGGATGGTGGCGAACCCTGCTGTACTCTTTCACCACAACTTTCTCTCACTCTTACTTCCTGTTTCTGTTGTGCCTGTAATTCAAAGGGTCAGCCTTGTCACACTGTGTCACACTGAATATCCCCAAGAACTACGTTAAGGGTACACGTGTCTGTGGAGTGCTCAGGCTGTTCCGTTGATCGGATCAACTGGAACTCTCGATGTCGTAAGCGACGGAGTGCCAGCAACAACAACAATACCACACATCGACCAGCCAATGTCATGTTTAACTTCAGGCTCTAATCATCATACATTATTACTAAACATTTATTTAAGCTGCAACAAGAAGCGACACACACTAATAGCACAGTATTATCATACACACATACACGCTCAAATGTATGTAAGTATGTGTGTCTGTATGTATGTATGCATGCTTGCATGCCTAAGCTTTATGTAGAGGATATTGATAGAAAACTAGTTATATGAACGCTTTTGGAATGTAAACCTGGGAAAGACAAGAGAAGCTGATAATGCTTTCGATTAGTGAATTTTAAGGAATTTTAAACGTTTACATCACTGATAATATAGAATAGATGCCTGAGGTGCACTTGTTATCCTAGTTCATCGATATCAAGTGGCAACGTTAATATGCTTGTGTCACTTTGCCAGCATATTGACAAAGTGATACAGACAAATCTGTAAAGGAGTTGGAAACGTTTTAATTCATTAATACGTAGTATCGTGCCAAGAATAAAACTGAATCGTACTCACAAGATTATTTATAAGTTCTATAGTTTATCTTTGTGAGTCTGAAAGAAGAGAATGTGCTCATGGTCTTCAAATGCCCTTCGAGAATTGTTATACTTTCGATTTAATTCTTGCAAATTAGTGTAATATGGACATCTTCGTTGGAGGAATATCAGAGGAGTAACATTCTAAAAAGAAAGGAGTGAGCATGTAGCAGATAATTCAATGCATGAGTTGGGTTAGACACAGCATAAGTAAAAATAGAATGAGAGAAGAATAAGTCGGGAGTGTCTGCTTGTAGGTGCCATGAGAACAAATAAGGGATTGTTGTAGTGATTGAAAAGGTAGAGAGGAGAGAGAGGCAAGGAAACAATACGTCTTTGGATCAGAGTTTGGAGCACGCCGATGAGTGACATTTTGTTGTTCTTCGTGAGGCCTCTCTCTGGTTGTGATTTATGATTTGTTTGTGTGTGTGTGTGTGTGTGTGTGTGTGTGTGTGTGTGTATCAATAGTTGCAACATTCTTCTGAGTTTGTTGACGGTCAGTAATTACTGGGGCTGAAATACTTTCTGGTTTTGAAAAAAAAAACAAAAAAAAACGGGCCTCTTATTGTAATGCATATCTAGCTATGTTAGTGAGAGTAAGGCCTGGTATTTGGAGCGATATGGAGGGTGTTAATTGCATGTTACTCGTGTTCAGTGCGAGTGAGGTGCGATAACGCACGTGTTCTTGATAGGAGCGAGACTGCTGAAGTAGTCAAGATTGTTATTATTTTATTGAAGGCTGTTTTTGATGTTTAAATCATAGAATTTACACAAGCTTGGCGTGAGATGTCTGGGTATTATGTGGCTTGGGAAAGAAAAGAATGAAAGGATTTATCATTTACATACAGGGGAGAAAGAGAGAGAGTGAGAGAGAAAGAAAGGGAGAGAGAAAGAAACAAAGAAATAAAGAGAAAAAGGAGGAGGAAATGAATGAATATTGTTGGACGTAATAGAAAGAAAGTTACTGGTTATAAGATAAAAACTGTGTAAGACACTACTGTACCATGGGGTACACTAAAATTGACAGATTGTGAATCAAAGACGACGCTGTCAACACTGGCCGCGATATTTCAATCTGACAGGCAGCGGTGCAGCTATATATCAAAGCGATAAAGATGAAACATTATTAGAACGGTAAACGGTATTGACTGATAATGGAAACGTAATACATGTAATAACGGGGGAAAAGTGTGTTTGTATTAAATGTAGAACAGTTGATGCATAATATTAATAAAGAATCTTCTATGAATTAGAGTGGGAAGCAAAAAAATATATGTAGCACACAATCTGATAATTGACTTCTTTTAACATATTTTCGTCTATAGAAAACACCTGATTTAGTGGTCCTGTCATAGCTGCTCTATCTAGGAGTGTCTAAGAAATCTATCAGCTCAATCATTCATCCTCAAAATATTTATATTTAATTAGAAATATTTAATTAGAAATATAGCCATGAAATCAAGGGCAATTATAGAAGATGCTGACGTAAATGGCAGAGATGAAGGAAGTCAATACATGTTTCTATAAAACAAGGAAGAAACCAAAGTGTGCTAATGATGTTAGAAGCGTAAGTTCACGAATTAAATTTCATTTACTAAATATTGTCAGTAATTGCCTTAATTCATTAATTTTTCTAGTGATGGTGATGTGATCGGTGTTGACGCCCATATTGGCTCAACAAACAAGAAGAATGCTTCACAAGTCATTAAAGCCAGACAATGGATCCCTCATCCTGAATACTCACTGACTCATACTGTTGGTAAGTAGTTTTGCTCCACCGTAACACGCACGCACACACACACACACACACACACATACACACACACACATACACACGTACGGCACCACCGCGGCATTCGTTGAGGATTATGTTTCACTCGTTTCTTCCATGTCATTTTACAGCGTATACAAGGTTCATTTTGTCATGGCACTCAGTATGAAGAGAATCATTCTTCTAGCAAGACTGAAAAATCCTGGCTCTTTTCTTTTATAGCCTATATCTACAGAGTGTAGGGTCTGTTTCGATAGTAGTTGCTGATGAAGATTTTACAAGGCCAGAGTAGAAATCCTACTTCAACTTCCTTTAGTTTTCTTTTACAACAGTTGAGAAAATGCTAGCTCTATTTTTTGGCATGCCAGACCCCCCCCCCCC
>NC_068982.1:135400934-135401652 GCF_001194135.2 Octopus bimaculoides
CCCAGCACAGACCATGTTTTAGTCATTTAATGTGTTTCCATGTGTTTTTATATAATGGAAACCCAATAAAGTTACTCTAACCATCTTTTGACTCTGAAGAAGAAGAAGACATTATACCAACACTTCAGAAGTAGGGCTTTCTTTCGTAAAACTATGGAGTCCTCTGTACGTTGATGCATTTTACACACACATACACACACGCACGCACACACGCACCCCCACACAGATATGTATATATATATATATATATATATATATATATATATATATATATATATATATATATATATATATATATGCATGTATATATGTATACATGCATACACATGTGATAGTACTGCTAGCAGGGCCACTCACCTGATGACGTGCCATACTCAGCTGATGGTGGATTATAGTTATGTATGTAATTATTTATATAATATTTTAGGATATAGGAAACTTAAGCTACTAACTGCTTCGTACAGAAACAATTGTCATGATTTATGGGTAAAGCCTGTTCTATTACCTTCATATTTTATAAATGTTTATATAAATTCTACATACACTAACGTACGTCTATTCAGTAAAAGGTGTAGTAGTGGACGGACCTATGATGGTATACAGTATATAACTGCATAGGAGCTTTCAAATACACGTTGTGTTTTTATTTCTCAGATAACATTAATATATATATATATATATATATATATATATATATATATATATATATATATATATA
>NC_068982.1:135404053-135409016 GCF_001194135.2 Octopus bimaculoides
ACACACACACACACACACACACACACACACACACACACACACACACACACACACACAAACACACACACATATGTAAGTAAATATGTATGTATATTCATATGTATAAATCATCCAAGCATCCTCAATGCAAACCAATAGTAAACACATTTACAAAGTCGTTTGGTCAGATGGAAATATCAGTTAAATCCGAACATCTAAAAACTAAAATAACTCTTCATAACGATATCTTCATTAAACAGGTTTTACTCTCTTTTTCAGTTCATGATGTTGCTGTTTTGGAACTGTCTCAAAAAGTACGTTTAGGCAGATGTGTTTCTCCACTTAAACTCCCAAACAAAGGAGACACCTATTATGGTACATGTACTGCCGCCGGATGGGGTCAAACAGGAAGTAAGACTTAAGATTATTTTTAAAATTTCTATATTAAATCTGAATACTTTTCATTCGAATATTTACTTTCCTAAAATGACAACAATTATTTACTTAAAATAATGATTACAAAATTTGCTTTGTATGATATGTTTTGCTTTCAAGGATGCATTTGTTTATGATATGAATTTTACTGATGTATATCACTATGTCTAGTCTTTTATTGTTGGTCAACTAGTTAAGTTGGCGTGCTAGCAGAATCGTTGGCACGTCGGGCAAAATGCTTCTCCGTCTTTATGTTTTGAGTTCAAATTCTGCCGGTTTAGACTTTGCCTTTCATCCTTTCAGTGGAGGTGCGTGGCTTAGTGGTTAGGGTGTCAGCATCATGATCGTAAGATTTTGGTTTCGATTCTTGGACCGGGCGACGCGTTGTGTTCTTGAGTAAAACACTTCATTTTCACGTTGCTCCAGTCCACTCAGTAACGCTGTGAGTAACACTGTGATGGACTGGCGTCCCGTCCCGCTGGGGAACACGTACGCCATTGAAACCGGGAAACCGGGCCCATGAGCCTGGCTAGGCTTTAAAAGGGCGCATTTGATTTTCATCCTTTCGTGGTCGATAAAATAAGCACAAGAGTCGATGTAATTAACTTAATCACTTCGCAGAAAATTGCTGATCCTATACCAAAAGTTAAAATCATTATTCGCCAACTCGTTAACCATTCAACCGAATTAGAGTTCAATTGTTTGACGAAACGTTTAGCCAATAAACCAATGGGTTAGACCCCCCACCTCCAGAATCCTTTTGTTGCTATTTCCATTCGTGAGAGGTCATGTCAGTGATTCGGTCGTGAATGGCGACAAATGAACTCTGAAGAACCTATTTAACTGATTGATAGGCAGAAAGATAAATTAAAAAATCGATTTAATTCGTTAACTAGGTGAATATCAATAATAAAAGAAGTGAAATAAATCCAGTGCGTGTGATTATTTTCGGTATATTGACCCTTCCGAGATATCATAGAACCTGTTGCAATACACGTGTCCACATCAAGAATGAATCTTGTAAGCCAAGTACGGAAACGAAATATGGTTTTGAGGTTTGTGGAAAGAGAACGTTATGGTTATTGAATATTAATATCTCGATAAAAAGTTCAAGTAAATAGGCGTAGGAGTGGCTGTGTGGTAAGTAGCTTGATTACGAACCACATGGTTCCGGGTTCAGTTCCACTGTGTGGCACCTTGAGCAAGTGTCTTTCAACTATAACCTCGGGCCGACCAAAGCCTTGTGAGTAGATTTGGTAGACGGAAACCGAAAGAAGCCCGTCGTATATATGTATATATATGTACGTATGTATATGTGTGTATATGTTTGTGTGTCTGTGTTCGTCCTCCCCCCAGCATCTCTTAACAACCGATGTTGTTGTTTTTACGTCCCCGTAACTTAGCGATTCGGTAAAAGAAGCCGATCGAATACTACGAGGCTTACAACGAATAAGTCCTGGGGTCGATTTGCTCGACTAAAGGCGGTGCTCCAGCATGGCTACAGTCAAATGACTGAAACAAGTAAAAAAGTAAAAGAGTAAATAGTAAGAAAATATATGAATAAATTAAAAAGGTAACAATGGTGGAAATTTAGGAGGTTATTAATTGTGGCAATTGGGATTTTTTTTTTCACGCAGAGATAATTATACATTCGTGTATTTCATTTACGTCATTCTATTACAGATCACGGAATTTTCCCAGATAAACTACAGAGAACTAGGATTAACATAATCCCAACAAGTGAATGCCAGAAACAGGCAGCTGGTATTACTGCTGAACAACATATTTGTGTTGGAGATAATAAAGACAAAGGCAAAAACGTCTGTGGTGTAAGTAAACTATTTCACGATTTTCTATGGGATTATTTTACAGACAGTATTCTAAGACTAAGTATCAGTGGTATTTAAATATCCGTCGCGGTCAGCTTCGTTCAAAATTCCGAGGTTGATAAAATAAAATACCAGTGAAATACTGGGACAGGGTTCGTAACTTTATAAGGTATTTCAGATGTGAATGGAATTATAATAGAAATAGGACGGGTTTAATTTATTAGAAATCGTTTTTGTGTAAAGTGTTCGAGTGAATATCTCTACACATTTGCATAATGAACGAGAAGTTATCGTTTTATTTCTCTTATATTCTTCAATGGACATTTATTACTTCCGTAGACATAAATCCTGGGTGTTTTGGAGAGGGAGAATTTGTGTTGTTCAAGCGTTTTCAAAAAGAAATTACAATAATCAAATTCAAATCTGAAATGAAAATGTGATTTGCTTCATTATTTGTAAATTTTTATTAATAAAATAATATCCTGCCTTAAATGTTATTATTTTCGTTAGATATGAATTAGCCATGACCAGTAAATCAAAGTATCATATCGTAAACATAAAATATGAGTACAAAAAGCATCTTGATCTAGAAAAAAACCTAATTCATTATAAAGCAGTAGCCATCTTTAAACATTCCTTTTTTTATTTCAGGGAGATTCTGGTGGTGGTCTCGTCTGCCGAAGGAAATCTGACAATGCCTACGTCGTTGCTGGTATTGCTTCCTATGTTTTTGACTGCGACAAAGGATTTGGAGTCTATGCCAATGTGGCCAATTTCCTTGACTATATCAAGGCATACATGAGCTTGTAGATGTTCAAAAATATATTTATTAAAATAACGCCAACGAAATAAAATATATAGAAATATCCCATGTTTCACAGTCCTTTTATGTTTAACGTTTTATTCCAATTTTCATTTGCTTCAACATCTAACCATAAGTAGCAGTAGAGGTTATGAGAGAGAGAGAGAGAGTAGGGAAAATAAGTGAAATGAGCGAATAAGAAGTTGGAACTGAAAGTTAGTTATAAAACATATAAAAGTAGAATTAAGAAGGTTGCAGTGGTGTGTTGCAAATGAGAAAGAATGTGAGAATTGCATGTAGGGCAGATGAAAATATATGTTGCATAAAATCCGAGAATATTTCCACTGCCTTCTTTAAAGAAGGTTAATAATTGTTCCTAGAAGTTGATGTATTTTAGAATATTAACATTTACAAAAGCGTATTGATTGTAGAGATTGGTTACAAACATATACAACAGAACAATAAAAGGGAAGTAAAGGAACTGGATTTTCGAGTAAAATGCTAAATGTCTATGTGTTTTGAAATGCACACTTTAAAGTTTCATTGTAATTAGGAGAACAAAGCTCAATTAACATATACATTAAAACAAATTAATCTGAAATATTTATATTGCTCTGATAATAGAACATGTATTTGCAATTCCCATCTTCGCATTTTCAGAAATTATTTTTCTCTGCTCTCGAAGTAGACGTTGGCACAATCACTCGCAGAAGCGACAAATATATGGTTTACATCCCACTCAGTCTACAAAACGTTGAATTTTTCTTTTATTTAGACTATCTTTGATCGTAGCTTCACTAATTCACACGAGTATCCTGGAGTTAAACAACAACGTATTTATGTGAAAATCAGCTACAGTTATAGTTCCAAGATGAAGGTAGCCATCCCACCACGTTTATTCAAGTATGAAAATCTTAGTTCATCATATAGGAAGATGGATACTAGCTCCTTGAATCAGGCATGAAGTATAAAATCGAATGTATATATGGAAAATTCATCTCAACGTTTCTAAATAAAACAGTTGAAAATCAATTCCAAATAATTTCAAATTTATAGACATAAAGCAGCAACAGTCAGCCATCTTGAAGAAGATATCTACGACGCTGGAAACTAAGAGAACGAAACGTTGTTTACAACAACTCACGTACCGGAAAAGCACGAAACTACATGTTACCAGATTAAGGAAAGGAAAGCGATAGACAATAGAAATATCACAAGTACTGCAGAGGATAAAATCAAAGAATATCCTCTAAATATTATAGGCATGTATGTATGTGTGTGTGTGAGTGTGCGCGCTTTTGTATGTGTGTATCTGAGTGTATAATACTTGATAACAGTAGAACTATTTCGATACTGTTCTGTATCTACTTCAACAGTGAAAATGGATATATAATAAAACAACAGCTTACATAAAGCACGGGAAATTAAAACAATATCAGGGCAATAAAAAGTAATGTGATGAAGCAATCGTAACCTGAAGCAGGGACGAAGGGAGTAGTTGACAGACGAGACGAGGGAAGGGAGATTGAGATAAAGATTACGAGAGAGGGAGAGAGAGAGAGAGAGAGAGAGAGGAGGGTGAAATAAATAATGGCTGACTATATTCGATCATAAATTTAGAAAAAAAAAAACACCTGCAGGTTATATCTCTTCACATAGTGAATATATGTGGTTTACTTGTTTCAGACATTAGGCCCTGACAGTATTAGACTCCTGTCTTGAATGATTTAGTTGATCGAATTTAACCTGAGAGATCATTTTTGTTTGACGTCTGGTGTATTTATTCTTTCGTGTTGCTTTTGTCGAAATGTTAATTTTCGCGAAGACAAACATTGGCTGTCGATAACGAAAGGCAAATATAAAAATATATGTGCGCATTGACACACACACGCATGGACACACACACACACACACACAC
>NC_068982.1:135409026-135409335 GCF_001194135.2 Octopus bimaculoides
ACTCTAGGCACAAGGCCCGAACTTTTGGGGGAGGGGGCCATTCAATTATATCGACCGCTGTGTGTAACTGGTACTTAATTTATCGATCTCGATAGGATCAAAGGCAAAGTCAACCTCGGCAGTATTTGAACTCAGAACGTATAGACAGACGAAATACCACTAAGCATTTCGCCCGGCGTGCTAACGCATCTGCCAGCTCACCGTCTTACACACACAGCATATATATTATTACGCATGCACACATACACACATACATACATACACACACACACACACACACACACACACACACACACACACACACACACA
>NC_068982.1:135409920-135411590 GCF_001194135.2 Octopus bimaculoides
ATAAATGTCCACATAGCACCAGGAGCGAAGACGAAGACAAAATAAACCAGTAAAAATAACAAGATAATTCCAGATCCCGGATTTCTAGCTTTGGTTTAAAGGCAGGTTTTGACTGCTATTTTTCAGCGTGGCGGTATCTCTTAGATACCCTGTATTATAATTTTAAATAATTTTAAAACACATCTGTCAGACGGGACCTTGATGACTGCTATAAAGCAGGAAAGTATACTAGTCCTTATATATTTAATACTCAATCTTTCATATATTCAATAAGACATTCAATACTTCATTACATTTTACTATTTATATTATATATTCCATATTCTATATCCCACATTAATTTTATAAGAAATAATACATAATAATACATAATACATAATACATAATAATACATAATAATACATAATAATACATAATAAGAAATAATACATAAAAAAACAGACAGAGTTGGAACTCTTTTAAATAATATATTCCTCTATACACGATCATACAAAACCATTTTTTAATTTTTTTATTTATATATATATACGTATGTATGTGTGGAGGCATATGACCTAGTGGCTAGAGTGTAGGACTCATGCTCCTAACGTTATGGTTTCAGTTCATTTACCGGGCGACACGTTCTGTTCTTGAGCAATACACTTCTTTTCATGTTTCCACTAAACTGGAAAAAAAAATTGAGTAACCTTGCGACGGACAGGCATCCAGTTCAGGGTTTCAATATATGTACAGCATGGAAACCGGGAAAACGGCCCTTATGAATCCTTAGGGCTCGAGAGAGATGCTTTATCTTTTATGTATGTATGTGTGTATGCCCTTAACCAGTTTTATTTCAAGATTTCTTACCAATAAAGGGCCTAGATCCAAGGCTCCCTTCATTGGAATTTCAGCAACATCAACCGAGTATTTTTATATGTATGTATGTATGTATGTATGTATGTATGTATGTGTGTGTGTGTGTGTGTATGTGTGTATGTATGTATGTATGTATGTATGAATATGTGTAGATTTGTATGTTTAGCTTTATGTATGTACTCTCATGCATATAGTTGCATATCTAGACATGCTCATATATGATGAACTTCTGGAAAGTTTTACAAATTTTTACAGTTCTAGTGATGGAATGGATCTGTAGTCTTCAAATTAGCCTTCTCCTTCCTGGTTTTGATAAGCCTAATTTCTCAAAATCGGAATTTAAGCAGTGTGTTGCATATCCCAGTGTCCCAATAATTACAGGTATAAACCTGAACTTGTAATCGAGATACAGTAGCTGCAGATTCATCAAGAGTTCAGCTCAGGTATTCTCTTTTTCGCTGATCTTTAGCTTTATGTTAACATCCGCCGGGAAGCTGATTTCCACAAATATACACAGTTTCTCTTCTCAGTCCCAAATTACTATGTCGGGTGTGTTATGTTTAAATTTTACTGAGATTTTCACTGTGACATTCTACCTGCACCCCTTTTTACTATGAGTGGCTATATAGCTTCTGCCATACTCTAGGTTCCTATTTCTTTGTCTTCGTGGTTATCCTTTTGAAGGATTTCATTATACAGTGCCCTTTGATGGTTTTTATTCCCATGCTGGTCACTTGATAAAATCGGTATTTAAATATCCATCTTATCCTTATTTATATAAATTTATATATGTTTATATATATATATATATATAT
>NC_068982.1:135412311-135414811 GCF_001194135.2 Octopus bimaculoides
AAGGGAAGTACTGGATCTTCCCAGAAACAGCTGTAAGACTCTATCCATAAAATACTTCTCCAACCTTACCATTGCTCTCTTTATCTTTTTATTTTTATATATTTACATATATACACGCTAATATACGACTTATAATACCCAATCCTGTTCATACAATGACTAGGGCAAGCTAGTCGGTATTCAGCACTTACTCGGTATTACCTGTATACTCTTGGGTTTGGTTAAATCCAATACCCTCCTCAACCCTACCTTACCTTACCTTACCATTATATATATATATATATATATATATATATATATATATATATATATATATACCAGGCTTCCGCATTCGTTTATTTTTAGAGTTTTATTTATCCAGCAGAAATGTGGATCTGGAATATAGCTAAAAATACGAGAATACAAAAAAAGAAAGAAGTTTTTACTCGGCAGACTTATTATTCATTTATTGTCGCCGAAAGAAATATCTGACAGTGTTTACAGTTAATATATGTGTGTGTGTATATATCAGCCTGCTGGTGTATATATATTCTCTGTATATATATTCTCAGCCTACAAATTTCAATCACAAGCATTCCTCAGTATAGGCTATTTTGGAACACACTTGTGCAAGGTACCCCTGCAGTGAAACTGAACCTGAAATCATGTGTTTGGGAAGTGAACTTCTCGACCACACAGCCATGTTTGCTCCTATAACTCTATTCCAGCACAAATGAGGATCTGGAATATAGTTAAAAATACAAAAATAAAAAAAGAATTCTTTTACGAAGCAGAGAAATTATTCATTTGTTGCCGGAAAATATCTGACGCTAATTACAATTAAACAATTAGAAGTATGAAGTAAGCTGCAAGAAATAAAAAACTAAAAATAAAAGAATGTCAGGAATGGTTAAGATGTATGGGCGGAATTCCATTCAGATAACAAAGCATCCGTTTATAGTTTAAGTGGTAGAGAGAAGGAAACAAACTAATCGTTAAATGTCTGGAAGAAAAAGAAATACATGAATAATTAATGAGTTCGATGAACTCTCATTTATTGCCCACTTCAAAAGTATGACTGATGGTTACTACTACTACTACTACTACTACTACTACTACTACTAATACTACCACCACCACCACCACCACCACCACTACCACCACCACTACTACTACTATTTTATCTTTTTGCTGTTTCGGTCATTAGATTGTGACGACGGACGGGGCAAGGCCTTGAAAGATTATTTTCAGTTGAAAGAAATCGATCCCAGTACTTAGTGATTTGAAGCTTGGTATTTATTCCATCGACTTCTTTTGCCGAACTGCTATAATACGGTGACATCAATTGTCAAGTACTGGTGGTGGTGATTGACAAACACAAACGCAAAAATTTACACATAGGTATATACAGGTGTATACAACCATGTGGTTGGGAAACAAAATTCTTGAGGTATAGCCAATTATAGGCACTAGGCTTGAAATTTTGAGACAACAATCTTATCGATTTTATCCATATCAGTGCTTATTTTATCGATACCAGTGCTTATTTTATCGACACTATGAGGATGAAAAGCAAAGATACCCTCGATGGAATTTGAACTCAAAACGTAAAACTGGAAGAAAAGCCTAGTGAGCATTCTGCCAGTTTGATACCTTGATAATTCTTCCTACAATAGGAAAAAGCTTGAAACTTCGGGGGAAGGAGCTAGTGAATTACATCGACCCCAGTGCTTTATTAGTACTTATTTTATCGATACGGAAAAAAATTTAAACTCTGAATGAAGCCAGAAGAAAATGGCAATTCTTTCTGTTATAGGCACGAGTCTGGAAACTTTAGGGGACGGACAGTGAAAAGACCTAATAGCTATGAGTCTTGTGTTTAATTTCGGAACTTTTAGTTTGACATAATAAATCGGTAGCTAGGAAGCCATGTCATTACTGGACTGACAGTTGTTCAGTCAGTGCTTTTGGACTGTAGACTTCCTGGAAGGTATGAAGTAGGGCTGCGTTACTTGTAGGGTGGCAAGTCTCGCATAGAAATATGGTAAGAAGCTATCCCGGAGAGGCAGATCAGTAATAGGGAAGGTATACATTACAAACTGAGCCAAAGAGGGAGTCCGTAAAGCGGTATTACTCTTTCTGGAAATAGAAAGTAAATCTCTTTCATAGTAGAACATATTAGATAATGTTGTCCTAGATATACACTTCACAGGATGAAGGGGATTTACTGTTTGATAGAAACTGGAAGATGCCGAGAGTACATTTTGAAAGACTCAGTTTGGAGGGAGTAATCAAATCCCAAGGTATTCAAAGTTATGGGTCCTCGTCCTTCTTGGGTGTTACTTTCCTTTTCACTATGACTTTCTATCATAAAAGATAAACGTTTCAAAGACCATTTATTAATTATGATCTTATTAAAATGCTTCTGTCTACAAATACTAACTCATTATTTGTCACTATTATCAACATACTTCAGTTATCCCCTTCTCATCTTCAATTCATTTCCCCTTCTTATCGCTAC
>NC_068982.1:135417311-135423881 GCF_001194135.2 Octopus bimaculoides
TTTACTAAAACCAAGGTGAAAAGAAATCATCTTCTTTATATACATGACCTCAAGCTATACACAAAAAGTCAGTAATAATTAAAAGAATACGCAATATGTTTGAGACATTTCGTGTTGAAATGCATCAAAATCTTGAGGGTTATCTCTTTATCTCTTATAAGTTCGCTGTAATGACTTCACTTTAATTTTACTAGCAATCTATCTTTTGCATGTTGTTTAAATTTTGCTGATAGCTAAATCCACGCCCTGCTGCCGACACTTTGATTTATTGTCATTGAGGCCTACTCCTCTAATGGTTAAGGTTTTGTCTGTCTCCTACCCTTCGACCTGTCTGGCCTGGTAAGACCTGCCTGAAAATTTCTCTCCTTCCAGCATAGCTCTCTGGGTCAATGGAGCACACAGGCACTTCACCGCGACAAGGTACTTGTTGAATTGGCCGTTGACTAGACAGTAGTTCTTCCGCCTTTGACGGGTATTATTTTTCATCCCGCAGGGTGATCCAACAATCACCCTACTCACCTAGCAAGCTTCATGGGGTTGCCAGTTTAGTCTCAAGAGTGACTTGACAACACGACCTAACAGAACAGATTCCTGGCTTTGAACTAGCAGGATATCAAGCAGAGAATCTTGAATACAAGGCAATGGATGAGACCCTAATTTTCCTAGTTAGATGGAAACTGCAGGACCACTTGGAGCAGCGCCCTGTTACTCCTATAATAGGCGCAACCGAAACCCCTAAAAAGGGGCATCGTATGGGACGACCTCGATGAGATGAGATTGAATTTTGCACTTAACGTTTTTGCGTCATTAAAATTTCTTTCTGAAATTTCATGATATCAAAGATGCATAATTTAGTCTAAGAACTGATTATTTGCGGAGAACAGAGAATCTTACTTCGTCTCGTCCTCTCTTTACTCTTTTACTTGTTTCAGTCATTTGACTGTGGCCATGCTGAAGCACAGCCTTTAGTCGAGCAAATCGACCCCAGGATTTATTCTTTGTAAGCCTAGTACTTATTCTATCGGTCTCTTTTGCCAAACCGCTAAGTTACGGGGACGCAAACACATCAGCATCAGTTGTCATGCAATGTTGGGACAAACACAGACAATTTGACAAACACAGATACACAAAAACATACACACACACACATATATACATATATATGACAGGCTTCTTTCAGTTGACGTCTGCCAAATCTACTCAAAGCTTTGGTCAGCCCGAGGCTATAGTAGAAGACACTTGGACAAGGTGCCACGCAGTGGGACTGAACCCGGAACCATGTGGTTCGTCAGCAGGCTACTTACCACAAAGCCAGTCCTACGCCTATAGTCCCCTTGACTTTCTTCGATTCTTTCCTCACGAGAGATCTCAGAAGTCATTCTGCATTACCTGCCTCCATTGTTTTATACCGAAAGTTCTTTTCCTCTATTATTTCTTTTTCTTTTCTTGTTATCTGTGACCGTTTGTAAATTTTTCTCTGTAAGAACCATTTCTCCTTCAACACACGATGAATGTGTGGTAGTAGACGTCTTTTCTCTCCTAATGCTGATACTGGGCATAAAGACATATTTACCTTCCTTAGTTTTAAGGCTGATGATGTTCTGGAAACTGTTGTTGCTATTGATTTCACTTATTTTCGGACTCCTCTTTGTCATTGCTTATATTTTTCTTGTAATTGTGATTGATCTCCAACTTCTTCCGTTTGCAGTTTGCATTAGAGGCAAGTTTTCCTTCATACTACAGCTGTATGAACGAACTTAAGTGTTTAAAATCGCTTAGAAGCCGTTACTGCTGATATTGTTGAGACTTATTTGTGTACGTTGGGCATAATACTCTATCAATTGATCACTTAACCTTTCATTTCCTTTTTCTCCTTGTACATAAAATTGCGTTGTTTACATTCTGTTCTATATTTTAAAATTGTAAGATTTAGTCGAGTTGCATAAGATACATAGTTTAGATCTGAAAACGTAATACGGGCAAATTCAATTTCAAAAGTTTGTGAGACAAACTTTTTTTCTGTTTTTCAGTTCAATATTTAAGAGATGAGGAGTCATGTACATTATTTACATTATTTACATTTGACGGATATTTGTCCTCATCTTGTTTGTTGTTAACACAACGTTTCGGCTGATATATACCCTCCAACCTTCATCAGGTGTCTTGGGGAAATGTCAGACCAGGGTTCTAATTCCTAAGGTATTTTTTCATGTTATTATTATCATTATTGTTCAGGTCACTGCCTGGAATCGAACTCGGAATCTTGGGTTAGTAGTCCACGCTCTTAACCACTACGTCATATGTCTTAGGAATGAGAACCCAGGTTCGAAAATTCCTCAAGACACCTGATGAAGGCTGGAGAGTATATCAGCCGAAGCGTTGTGTTAACAACAAACAAGATGAGGACAAATATCCAGCAAATGTAAATAATGTAAATAAAGTACTTTTCTGCTTTTGTTGACTACTCAGGAATGGCTGTGTGGTAATAGCTTGCTTACTAATCACACGGTTCTGGGCTCAGTCCTGCTGCATGGAACCTTGGGCAAGTGTCTTCTACTATAGCCTTGAGCCGACCAAAGCCGTGTGAGTTGATTTGGCAGGTGGAAACTGAAAGAAGCCTGTCGTATATATATATATATATGTTTGTGTGTCTGTGTTTGTCCCCCCACTATCGCTTGAAAACCGATGTTTGTGTGTTTACGTCCCCATAACTTAGCAGTTCGACAAAAAGAAACCGATATAATAATAATAACAATAACAATAACAAGTTTATTTGATGGCTGAAAAGAACGAATAACATGGGCTACAGGTAGTAAACCCGCTACGCATGAAAGACTCCAAGAGCTGTGACAAAGTCTGTGATAAAGAGAAAATGAAAATAATAATTTTTTAATAATGACAAAAAATATGCAATATCGCCAATCAAAGTCTTGCCTCGGATATCTATTACCTGATCACCTATACTCTGCTTTAGTGTATTTAAGTAATGTCTCGATAATAATATCACCATCATTGTCGTTCTCATCCCCAACTTCCTCATCCTCTTCCTTATCCTTTTCTTCTTCCTCCTCCTCATCATCATCAACATCATCATTAGCTCTCATTGTTTAAAGACGTTTTGGCTTCTTTCTTTGAACTATTCAAGACATTCAAATCGAATTTTGTTTTCAGACCCAAAATTCACTGACAAAATACTACTACTACTATTACGACTACTGCTGCTGCTGCTGCTGCTACTACTACTACTACTACTACTACTACTACTACTACTACTACTACTACTACTGCTGCTGCCACTACTACTACTGTTATGTTACTAGCAGTAGTAGTAGTAGTAGTAATAGTAGTAGCAGGATTAGTAGTAGTAGTAGCAGCAGCAAACTATACATAAATAAAAAAAATGCAAATGGACGCTACTAGTATTAAAGTGTTCAATATAAGCGATGTACAGTTCTGTATCTTCACTAATAAAATTCTGCAATCCTACAGTGTAACCTTGTTTCACCATTATTTTCTGAAATATTAGAAAAAAAAAAAATGAAAATATGAAGAAATTTCAAGATCGCAAGAACATCAATAAACACCAGGAAATTCTATTTTAAAAAAATCACTCAAGAGAAAAATTTTGTAATCTCCAACGGAAAGATGTGGATTATTTGAGAATATGAAAATTTTCCTAGATACCGTGTAAGTAATTTTGATATTACATAATTCTATTTTATATTTTATTGCAGATTTTATTAATATATCTGGCTGTATGTCCATCTAGTGTTTTAATGTGTTTTGGTATTTTCGTTTATTGATTTTTTTTTTAAAGAGTATGAAATTTTATTTGCTCCTGAAATGTAGTTGTTGTTGTTTACTATATAAGTTTGCCTAGAGTTCACATGTGTGTAAGTGTGTGTATAATCAGCATAAAAATTTACTCACAACCCTGTGAATAGGAGCTTTTATTAACGCTATACCTACTGTTAATAAAAGAGATAAAATATATATCCGTATATCACTACAGTGGATATGGTTTCGTCAAAAATTACACACTAGGAATGAGTGTTTAGTTTTACATGCCACGTGATATACTGGATTCTAATATCGCGGACAAATTGAATTCAAAACAGCTCCAGGGACTACTACCTTCTGTACATCAAGTGACTATGTCTAGCAGCAGATTTGACAAATCATGATTAATTTGGGAGTCTTTTCTAAGTTAGGACGCTCCTTTTCGTTTATTCTGCTTAATACTACAGATTTGCTTGTCAGTTGTTTGACCTTAACCAGTTGAGCATGTCCCTTGGTGGCTGATGATATGTGCGTCTCTGATCATGAGCAGAAGTAGTGGGGGAGCATCATAGCCATGTGTTGAGAGGAATTCTTTGGGGTTTGAATAATTCACCTTTGGAAACATGGGTGTTTCGTTCAACATCCTTAAACAAACCTTATTCAGAGACCTTTTGAGCGGGATGGATTACTCGACATGAAGAAAATTCTAACTGGGCCCCACCAGTGAGGTCATGCACTATTTATCTTGATATGAGATCACCATGTCGCGCACATATGGTTGTGATGCATGTGCCTGGTGTACCCTTATCAGACGGGTAGTCATGATGGGTATAATGGGCTTCGTATATTTTACCCCAGTGCTACTTTGATGGCATGCACTGCTCTCTCACATAATATAATAATAATAATAATAATAATAATAATAATAATAATAATAATAATAATAATAATAATAATAATAATAACATCAAAAAATGCCTTAGGAATGAGAACCCAGGTTCGAAATTTCCCCAAGACACCTGATGAAGGCTGGAGGGTATATCAGCCAAAACGTTGTGTTAACAACAAACACGATGAGGACAAATATCCGTCAATTGTAAATAATGTAAATAATGTACATAATTCCTCATCTCTTAAATATAGAACTGGAGAAAAGAAATTAGGTGAAATGTTTTGTAGAAATTTTCATAGTCTTTAAATAGGTAAATATTTTCGTAGCCTTCAGATAGACTCTCTATTCCTTTGTGAATGCCTCGTAGGTGGGTAGTAGTAAATCAGCTATATACGTATATATATATATATATATATGTACCGTACACACAAATGTATGTTGTATGTGTGTATGCGTTCATGATTCTGTAAAATCCACTGAACGAACTATCCATTGAATTACCTTAGCATCCGTTGTACTGACTCTTAATTTCTCGAGCAAATCACCATGACAGCCCTTTACTTTTATATTGCCGATAATGTGCATATAACGTGTATCTGCACATGTTTTCCTCTGCAAAAATTTATTCACAAGACATGGGTGTCCCATGTGTATGAGAAAGCGTCTTGCTCACGATGCAAACCTGCTGGAATACAACATGGGAACATAATTTGCCTGAAAGTAGCTAACTTATAAAATATTTTATTCGTTATTTTAATTGAAGCTTCTTTAAGAACTTACATAAATACAAATTTAGCTTATAATTACACAAATTAATAATTATAGACGATAGATGGATAGGCGTAAATATGGTCGTGTGATTTAAAAGATGACTTTACAACAACGTGGTTTTAGATTCAGAGCCACTGCGCTGCATTTTAGGCAATTGTCATCTATTATAGATCAGGTCGGGCTAATGCTTTGCGAGTGAATTCTGTATAAAGTAACTGTGCAAGCCTGTCTTTTATATAGCTGTGTGTGTGTGTGTGTGTGTGTGTGTGTGTGTGTGTGTGTGTGTGTGTGTGTATGTGTAATAGCGTTTGTGCGTCTTTGTGTTTGACCCCTCACACCCACACACACCACTTGAAAACTGGTGTTCGTTTGTTTAAGGCCTCATAATCTAGTTGTTCGGTAAACAGATCGATTTAAAGCATCAAACTTAAAAATATAAGTACAGGGGTTGATTATTTGATTAAACTGTTCAGGGTTCGAACCCAACATCGCTGCAGTTCAATGATTGAAACAAATAAAAGAAAAAATGAATATTTCAGAGACGATTGAACTAAACTACAAAGTTATAGGAGTCTCTATTTTTATCTGTTTGAATATTTTACACATTTCTATTCCCTACTGGAATTTGTAACTACTTTAAAAGAGGATGATTACGAGCAACTGTAATGTATTTGGCTGTGTGGTAAGTAGCTTGCTTACCAACCACATGGTCCCGGGTTCAGTCCCACTGCGTGTCACCTTGGGCAAATGTCTTCTACTATAGCCTCGAGCCGACCAAACCTTGTGAGTGAATTTGGTAGGCGGAGACTGAAAGAAGCCCATCGTATATATGTATATGTGTGTGGGTGTGTGTGTTTATGTGTGTGTGTGTGTGTCTGTGTGTGTATATAGATGTGCGACAAAAAATTTCCGGACAATGGCCGTGAGTTAAAATAATAAAATAAGAACAGTAATAAACGAGCAAAGAAAAAATATATAGTTCGTGTATTTATTTGGCAAAAAAGAAAAACGACTGCCCCAAAATAAAACAATATCTGTTTCAACATATGATTTCACATCAAGAATCTTGCAAAACGAATTAATTAACGTATATATATATATATATATATATATATATATATATATAT
>NC_068982.1:135424247-135425342 GCF_001194135.2 Octopus bimaculoides
ATATATATATATATATATATATATATATAGAGAGAGAGAGAGAGAGAGAGAGAGAGAAAGAGAGAGAGAGAGAAAGAGAGAGAGAGAGAGAGAGATAGTTTCGAAAGCATGAAGCTCAAAGTCGGCCTCGGCGGAATTTGAACTCAAAATGTATAGACGGATGCGAAATACCGCTTAGACTTTTCCCGGTGTGCTAACGATTCTGTCAGCTCGCTGCCTTATGTTGAAGCAAATATCAAAATCGAAACTGCGATTTTTACTTTTTAATCTTCCTCTGTTTCTCAATCCTCTCAAATTAATGTCAATTGAAATATTAAGCCCTTTGGTGGTATTCATATCTCCAATCTTGACTTTTCATACATAGTTAGATAAGTTGCCTTTGGCGAAACCTCGCACTAAATTGCACATTACACGTACGTACACACGCCCATATATGTGTATGTGTGTGTGTGTGTACGTTTGTATACATAGGAGATAAATATTTGTACATATTCATATTTGTGCACTCATACACACATAAATATCATACATGTAAACACATCTATCTATCTATCTATCTATCTATCTATCTATCTATCTATCTATCTATCTATCTATCTATCTATCTGTCTGTCTGTCTCTTTATCCGTGTGTGTGTGCATGTATATGTGTAAACGTGTGTGGTTAGGTTATGGGTTTATATATACTTAAGAACTTAATGCAAGCAATCAAGCTGAAATTCCTGCCGAAGCGGATAATAAGCTGTCTAAAAGAATCAGTGAACTTTTTCTCCAAATATCTTTGCCCTAAGGTAGAAGTACTAAAAGCTTTAAATTTAGGTCGAAAGAAAAGTATAAACTCAATTCAGAAGATATCTTTAAAAATATATAAAATACTTAGAATTATAAATACTTTGACATGTTTCGAAAATATGCTTATTTTCTTTCTAATTCGTTGGCGCTTAAAATGGATAAGAAAATATTACGATTTCTAATTGACACTCTAAGTACAATTATTCCTTTGCTATGTTATTTCCTCTCTCTATATATATATGAATATATGCACACATACATACATAATGTGTACGTGTGTGTGTACACGCACATATAAATATGC
>NC_068982.1:135425477-135426562 GCF_001194135.2 Octopus bimaculoides
TATATATATATAAATAATGTGTGCGTTTGTATAGGTAAGTATATATACTCGCACCTCACACACATACATAGGTTTGCAGGTGTGTGTGTATCTATCTATCTATCTATCTATCTATCTATCTATCTATCTATCTATCTATCTATCTATCTATCTATCTATCTATCTATACATGATTTAATTATATGTGTATGTATATGCATGTGCATTATATGACATATATGTTGAAAAAGGTAGTATTAAGATAGTGCAAGTGTGTGATATAACTAAAGAGCTATACATGCATGCACACACACACACATAAACGCATACACACATATATGAAAAAACCAAAACAAAGATACTTTATAAGGATTCTGAATCCGCAACTAAACTTCAAATATTTAACATCATTACTAAAAGTAATTTCCTCAATATGAATTAGCCCAGACGATATTTCAAGTTTAGTTGCAGATGTAGAATCCTTATAAAATACCTTTGTTTTGCCTTTCTTGAAAAAGAAATATTGTAAATATTCACTTTGCAGAAATCCATTTTATTACAGAAACGAATAAAAGGGAACATCCGTTTCTAGACATTGTAATAGTTAAAGAAAATGAGACTGATATCTACTGCAAAGTCACAGACACACAATAATACTTAGATTTTAGATTTTATTGGCTGTTAGCTTATGTATTTATATTGAAGGATGTGTTGAATTCTATAGCATTATTACAAATTAGACAAGTAGATGTTTCATTGAATACATTTAAATAGTATTTCTTTCACTAGTATCGTGTTATATACCACGAGACGAAAAGCTCAAGAGAATAAGTAACAGCCTATAGATGTAAAACACTGCCTGCTTTATTTTATTCTTTTTTGTGGTTTTAACTCCGAGGAAAGTCTCTACCTGAAATATTGGGTACTAAATTTCCCACAGGCGATTTCGTTACACTCTTTCGTTTTTTTTTCCATGTAATATATTTAGGCAAGGCAAACCACCTCTAGTCTCCTAGGATTGTTTTATTTTATATCTATCTATCTATCTATCTATCTATCTATCTATCTATCTATCTATCTATCTATCTATCTATCTATCTATCTAT
>NC_068982.1:135427086-135428301 GCF_001194135.2 Octopus bimaculoides
ATATATATAAAGTAAAAAGTAAAAAGTGAAAGAGTGAAAACGAAGAGTAAGTACTCACGAGGAATACCTAAGACTAGAAACGGTAGCATACCATAAGAATACTACCGGCTATTTGGGAATTCTAAGGGTGAACGAGCTCTATTTGCACTCTTATAGGTTTTTAACAGAACACACTTCAACTATATATATATATATATATATATATGCACATTTATATAGCATTTATCTATCTGTTCTTAGTGACGTTAATGACCAGATGCAGTGAATATGGATTAATATAGTAGACACGAGACATAAAAGTCATAAGGAAGCAATTACATCTTAAGGACTACAACAAACAAAAGGAAAAAGAAAATTATTTGGTTTTACGGACAAAATAAGAAAACGAAAATAACACAGAACAACAATAAACATAAGAAACTCTAGAATGTGAAGGGCATATAAGGGGAACAATTGAGAGGAATATCCGAGAGATGGAAAATGAGGTTGTTCTTTCAGAGAAGTGAAGCTGGACAAAAAGGTGATGTAGCAGAACGGAAAATGCAGATGGCATGCTTGAGAAGAATGGTCACGTAGAGAGTGATAAATAGAAAGATAACCAACAACAGCGAGAGAGAGAGAGAGAGAGAGAGAGTGAGTGAGTGTGTGTGTGTGTGTGTGTGTGTGTGTGTGTGTGTGTGAGTGTGAGAGAGAGAGAGAGAGAGAGAGAGAGAGAGAGAGAGGGGAAGAGAGAGCGGGGGATATATATATATATAGAGAGAAAGACAGAGATAGAGGCAGAGAGAGGGACGGAGAGAGAAGAAGAAAAGAGAGATAAACGTAGTTTAAATGAGATACGAGAAAATGGGATGTGCGTCGATATAGAAAAAACTGATTGAATTAAGCACAAACAATGAAGAGACATAACAAGCGGAACAAACGAGCTCATACCAGTCTTTAGTTGTCTGTCTTAGAAACCGCGCAGTTTTAACAAATAGGTTAGTAACATTGGCACAGTGGTAGATTGATACAGCGAAGACAAAGAGTTTGAAACATTTATACAAACATTTGTCTTTTACGACCAGGATGAGAGAATACAAGACAATAATACACAGAGACACAGGTACAGCCACAATATACAAACATACATATGCATATTTGCATGTATGTGTGTATGCATGTATATATATATGTATATATATATATATATATATATATATATATATATATATATAT
>NC_068982.1:135431134-135431634 GCF_001194135.2 Octopus bimaculoides
CGCTCTTCCGATCTTATATATATATATATGCGTATATGTTTGCGTGTGTGTGTGTGTGCGATACTAATAATCTGGTGCAGAACTCGATATACCGATATACGTAGTGTTAGTCGAGTACAGAACGGTAAGAAGAACAAATATGACAAATGAATAAGACGATTATCTTATGAACTTCAGTAGCTTACAGTTGTTTCCACTATAAGATATGGTGAACTCATAGTTGAGCGCTTGAGTAACACCTTTCAGTTTTATCAGAATCTCAGACATAAAATGCAACACAAATGTATTTGTTTTCCCAAACACATTGAGCTTCATGTTTTAGGGTCTGCTGAAATCGTAAAGTGATACTTAGGTACTCAACTATGAGTCCACCTATCTTATAGTGGAAACAGCTGTGAGTTAATGATGTTCATATGATAATCGTTTATTCCTTTGTCGTCTTTGTTCTTATATACAGAGATACTTATATGCATACATACATACATACATGCATATATATA
>NC_068982.1:135431780-135433170 GCF_001194135.2 Octopus bimaculoides
TATATATATATCTTTGCAAATACCGACAGGGCACAGAAAGTGTGTCAATAGCCAGCTGGAGGAGATGTTCTCCTGGGGCTACAAGCTACAGTAGCATTCACCCTTAGGGTTTGGCCGCATTGCAGATGTGCATGTTTAGTCACCAGCGGAGCTACAAGTGTAAAGTATAAATTTGTTTGAGTATTCTCTGCCCCTAAAGGAATGGACAACCATCATGTATGTATTATTTTAATGTAACGGTTGTAAAGGACAAAAAAAAAAAAAAGCCTATTTTATATTTTGCAAAGATTATTTCATAGACAACTCACATTGTTGTTTAGGATATACGTATTTATAATTTTAAAAGTTTACATTCTCTTCTCAGACTATTTCCTGAGGCTGTAGTGCCTTTGTATTATAAGTCTGTGAACATTAGATAGATATGGATATCTGTGGTGTTGAATATCATTCTGCTTCCTAATTTGAGTTATTGTTGCTTTCTTATAAAACTGAATACAAAATATTTGTGTGCGTATTATTTGAGTATTTCTGCATATATCATTACTTTCAAATAGGGGTTGAATCCTGGAAGTACTGCTATACCAGGCCAACCCGTGGCAAAGGCGGAGCAAGCCCCTAACTCTTCGCCTCGTTCTAAAAATCAGTTTCATATCGATGGTCCCAAATAGGGACAGTATCAGATATTGCGCTGATAAGAACAAATACTACACTTTGATCTTAGCCAAAAGGCCGAGAAGCGATATTTTTGCTGCTTTTCAATAAAGTATATCATTACTTTCTAAAGATTGTGTATAAATGCACGAATATATTAAGGTAACATTTTAGGGGAGTGACCTTTATTGTGGTTTAAATCACATGCCAAAGTGTTAGCTATTATTGTCTCTATTCGCGTAAATGGAATTAACACGTTTAATCTAAATAGACAATGGAAGGTGATGAGAAATAAAGAAAAAAAAATGAAAGAAAGAAATAGAAAACGTGGTGCTAGTGTTTGCATATATACACGCATACATAAAAGTGCACTTTTCCTCCGTTAGAATTGTGAACTGCCCAGCTAAAGACGAAAATGGGAATTGTCTGTCAACATTTCATACAGACATATATAAATACATAAATACATGCATACATGCATACATATTTACACATATTCACACACACGTATACGTAAACACACCGGTACATATACAAACAGGGATACATATATATACAGTAGTTTCTCATGATATAACTTACCATTGAGATATTTTATGGTATATACTTCAAATGCGAATTTTATCGGGATACGCTACATTCAAAACGTCTGTCTGTATGTCTGTGTATATGTATGTATATATAGTTTCAATATCTCTCACTCTCTCTCTCTCTCTCTCTCTCTCTCTCTCTCTCTCTC
>NC_068982.1:135433320-135436383 GCF_001194135.2 Octopus bimaculoides
TATATATATATATATGTATATATATATATGTATATATATTAATGTATGTATGTATGTATGCAATGTATCTATCTATCTATCTATCTATCTGTCTATCTATCTATCTATCTATCTATCTATCTATCTATCTATCTATCTATCTATCTATCAATCTATCTATCAATCTATCTGTCTATCTGTAAATGTGTGTGTGTGTGTGTGTGTGTGTGTGTGTGTGTGTGTATCTATACGTACGTGCGTGTGTGTGTATTATGTGTACGTGTGTTTATGTGCCTATGAACATCGTTTTTATAATGCGCCATTTTTGTTTCCGTTGAGTTCAGGCAAAATTAGATATAAAAATGCAGAAATATATAAATATTAAAGATATTTCTCACGAAATTTAATATATATTTCCGCTGAAGGTATTCTTACTTGCTTATATGTGTGCATATATACTCATACAGATATATATTTGTTCGTGTATAAGAGTATATATTCATATAGATATATATATACATACATATATAAATACACACACGTATGTAGAAATGAACAAAAAATATATTCTTGTGTTGCTGCACGCACGCCTGTGTGATTGTGTCAATATATGTGAGTGTGTATTGCTTATCCTTGTGAGTTTTAGACATTAAAATATTTTTGGGTTCCGTGTGAGTTTTATATCCCTAGTTTGGAAAGTTACATGCTATTTCATGTGTTGTGGGGATTAGGTTCCGTTAGAAATATATGAGCGGTACTAATTTATGATTTGTGTTTTACGTTTCTTTGTGTAATTTCCAGGTAGTGTTTAAACATGTTTTGAAACGGTGGATCTCGTTTGATTGAACATTACTGCTTGGTGTCGAAACCGTAATAATTCCCAATATAGCAGCTGATGATGGGATGCCTGTACGTATTTAGATAAAATTGTTATTGTGGCAATTTTGTAGACGTTTTCATTCCCGTTTTGATTCCTTTATTCGTCTATTTCATTTTTGTGTTCTTCAGCATATCGATGTTATTCCAATTTTCTGTTCTAGTTGTTTAGATTTCGCCCATTGTCTGGTATATGACTTGATCTAGTTTAATTGTTTCTTGATCTAGTTTAATTGTTGAAAATAAGGTAAAATTTTTTTTTTTTTTTTCCCTTTGAAATGTTTTAACTTTGTGGTTTTCAGTCGTTTGACTGTCTTCTAGCGTGTAGAAGTTACTTATTATAGGTAGTTTCTCTTATATTGAATATGTTGTCTATTGACTTTTTTACATGCTAGGCCACTGGTAGTATAACTCTGTATAGTTTTGCTACCCTTTTTATATTGTTGTTGGCACTCCGTCGCTTACGACGTCGAGGGTTCCAGTTGATCCGATCAACGGAACAACCTTCTCGTGAAATTAACGTGCAAGTGGCTGAGCACTCCACAGACACGTGTAGCCTTAACGTAGTTTTCGGAGAGATTCAGCGTGAAATACAGGTACAACAGAAAGAGGAAGAAAGAGTGAGAGAAAGTTGTGGTGAAAGAGTACAGCATGGTTCTCCATCCCCTGTCGGAGCCTCGTGGTGCATTAGGTGTTTTCGCTCAATAAACACTCACAACGCCCGGTCTGGGAATCGAAACCGCGATCCTATGACCGCGAGTCCGATGCTCTAACCACTGGCGCATTGCGCCTCCACCCTTTTTATATATACACCTTGTAAATATGTAAATAAGGTAATCTATTTGGAAACACGTTAGAATGTTCTAACGATACGCTATGTTACTTCTCCTTACCATATGTGTTTCAGACATCATTCAATTGGTGTCAATAACATAAAATGTCACACAAATACTGTATTTGATTTCTCCCTCTCAAAACGGTTTTTGTCTCTGTAACAGCCGCATTTTACAGTAAAAAAAAGACATGAAGTCACGGACCCTCAGTATATGCCATTTTTTCCCAAAGACAACCACTTCCAGTTTATAGCAGTGGAAGAATGTAGTCGCCGAGGTTTCGGCAGTGCATGGCACATGATGTTTATGTATGTATGTATGCATGTATGTATGTATGTATTTGTATGTAGGCATATGTATCTTTATATATAATGCATATACTTTATGCATGCAGGTAATGTATAATGCGTTCATATATATGTATATATGTGTGTGTATATATATATATATATATATATATATATATATATACGCATTTACGTATGTATGTATGTTTGTATGTATGTATGTATGTATGTATGTATGTATCTATCTATCTATCTATCTATATATCTATCTATCTAACTATCTATCTATCTGTCAATCTATCTATCTATCTATCTATCTATCTATCTATCTATCTATCTATCTATCTGTCTGTCTGTCTGTCTGTCTGTCTGTCTGTCTGTCACTCTATGTATCTATCTATCAATATTTATATGTGTGTGCGTGTGTGTATGTGTGCATATATGCATATATATATATATATATATATATATATATATATATATATATATACACATATATAAACATATACGTATAAAGATACACATATATACACACACTTATACATTCCTTTCTATAAAACTATGTAATATCATACATTATTTATTATCATATTCGCAAAAGTATTGGTGTTTCGTTGACAGTCTGATGTTGTTTATATACTTTTCTAGACAAACAGCAGACAGTGACGTCAATCATGTATAATTAATAAAACTTCGTCGTTAAATGTGACAGCTGGTCAAAAGTATGAGAAGTTTCATGATGTTACTATTCGGAAATGTTAATTTTCTGAGGGTCAAAAAACATAACTGGTGATCTTTGAACAAACGTATTCCAGATTCATTCACTTACTCTCATACCCGTATGCAAGTACGCAGACATGTTCTGCTCATTCAAACAAATAATTTTCCGAAGGTTAAAAAGCATAGCAAGCGATTTCTAAACCACTGAATCTGCATCAATATGCTAGATTCATTCATAAGCTCATACAGTCACACACGTGCATACTCATACGCTCACGGACACATACATGTACACACACAAACACACGTTTATTCACAGATGCATGGATATATGCATATATTTATATTATATATATATATATATATAT
>NC_068982.1:135439120-135440212 GCF_001194135.2 Octopus bimaculoides
ACATACACCCACACCCACACAACACACAAACAGCACACACACACACAGCACACACAATACACGCACACAACACAACTACACAACACAACATAATACACGCATAACACACTCCCACACAGCACGCACACACACACACACATACACACACAGCATACACACACAACACCCACCCATACAACTCACACACGACGCACACACACAGCATACACAACACACACACACCCACACAGCAGACACACACAAACGCACACACACACAGCACACAGACATACAACACACACACAATACATGTATTACACACACACAACACACGCACACACAACGTACATACCCACACAACACCCATCCACCCACACAACATACTGATAGCTGACTTGATGAGAGTGATGAGGAATGTGTCTCGCATGTTCGACCCTAAGGAATTGAAAAGACACATACAACACTTCATCCACCGCATGCAGTTCTCTGGCCACAGCCAGAGAGACAGGATTAGAGTGTACAACGGAGCCAGGACTAAGTACAACGCCATCATAGAGAGTGATGCTAAGGGGATTCTGGAACAGCGCGGAAAAGCCGAGTAATAAGTTAAATAAGGCCATCACTTGGTATGACTACAAAAAATCCCAGTTCATATTCGTTGTTGCTACCCCTCGTGGCGAACTAGCACACCGTTTTAGAAAAAAATTCAGTAAGGATAATCTACGAATTAAACTAGTAGAGAGGCCTGGTGCCCCTTTAAAATCCCTGATCTGCTATACCTATCCCTTTCATATGTTCCCTTGTACGTAGTACAAATTGTGTTGTATATAGGATGAACCCACAGGTTAACTGTAAGATTAGGAATGTAGTGTATAGCTTACGATTTACTGAGGGACGGTGCACAATCATGGCGACTACCTATATTGGAGAGACTGCACGCAGCATAAGAGGGCGTATAGGTGAATATTTGCGAGAACAAAAAACAAAAACAATATAAAAATGACAATCCCGAAATATAACAATATCTATTTCAACATACGATTTCACATCAGGAATCTTGCAGAACGAATTGACAAACGTGCATACACACACACACACACACACACACACACA
>NC_068982.1:135447738-135449985 GCF_001194135.2 Octopus bimaculoides
ATATATACACATATATATGTATACACACACACACATACACACACACACACACACACACACACACACACGCACACATATATATATATATACACATACATATGTATATCATTCTATCTATCTGTCTATGTATAGTTGCACTAACACTATCGATACAGTAGCTAACGATCTTTTTTTTAATGAAATGCAGAATGTTTAGTATTTTTTTTAGTCAAATTTATTTTTCCTTATCCAATTACAACATTCTTTTGTCATGATGTGGACATACCCTATTTTAGCTGAACGTTCTCTTCATTAAAGTTTTGAAAAATTGGATGCATTGATTTTTTATAGCATTTTTATATTGATTTATTGAGTTATCTGTAGTGATATAATGGTTAGAGTTAAGCTCATTAGAAGCAAAATTCCTCGTTAAACATTAACAATTAAATTTGATGATGATTTGTTGAGTCGTCTGACACCGCTTATTAGCAATATCTTCATTGTTGTAGTTGTGTTGGTGAATCTCCATCGTTCGACGGTGTGGATTCAATTGTTTTATCAACGAAAACTATGTGTACCTGTATTAACGTGTAAATGGCTGAGTATTTCATAGACGTGTGTATTCTTAACATAGTAATTCTCAGGTAGATTCAGCCTATAAAAATGTAACCTAGAATTTTCAACTGCTGATTAGGAAGACCTGAAAATAATCATTAGATTTTAGTTGCTAAGAATATTAAAAAATGGCACAATTTCTGGTGTTCTTCTGTTAATAAAATTTCTAAATAATATAATGGTTCACATCTTGGACAGTAAACACTAGATTACATCGATCCTATTACTTAACTCGTGCTGATTTTATCGATCTCTGAGAAATGAATTGCAATTTTGCACTGATCTTAGATTTAATCAGACGTCTTCCATGATTTCAACCACATTTCACGCTTCATACTGCAACATGATACAACAAAAAATTGCTCGGGAGCATTTGGGTGGTGGTTAAGCGGAATGTGAAGGCCCTCACCTTCCTTCTAGAGTAGAATCTCTCCAATATTCATGTAATTCCAACGTGGTCTTTACCACAAGTCTATGCTGATATTCCATATCGTGTTAAACAATCACGTTAGCTTGTTTGTTTCCCTCTGCATTATGCATTCATTTGCTCATAAAAGTTTTGGTTCTGTGGATCAATAAATGTTAAACATGCTTTGCTTTAAACATACTTTCTTCTTGTGTTGTTTGCTTTCTCTGATTCTTTCTCTTCTCCGGACAATTTCTATGTTATCTCTGTTGTCAAAGGACAGTGGGCAAAACTGGGGTGGGAGTGGGGAAAGAAGAATTTGATTTATTGGTACTCGACTAACTGGTGTGCCAGTAAGCTTTTTGGTTTCTTTTTCATTCGTCAGTTCTTGGTTTTTAGTTAAGGTGATATCTGTTTTTCGGAATCTTCACTGCTAGTACTCAAATAAAACAAGTGTTGTGGCTTCTTTTTTTTATTATTATTTCTATATATGTTGCTTACTGTCTGCTTTTCTATATCTTCTCGAATGGAAAGCCTTTAAATGTCCCTCACAGTTATACAAGTAGCAGTTAATCTCTCTACCCGGCATCGTTAGTCTTAATTCTTTTATTCCTGCATTTATGACAAAGCACAGTTCTGGAATAATTTTTGGAAAAAATTAAGACAAAGACTTCCGCGGTTGCTTTGCTTCAGCTAACACATGATTAATTGGATGCCCGGCCATGGCCAGTTAAATGTTGTGAACATATTTGAGAAGCAAGGGCCAATCTGATTTGCTTAGATGTAATGGGATGGTGATTCTGCTAATGTTAAAATGGCTGCTATTTTTTCAGTTATCTTTTGACACACGACAAATGCCCAAACGCAAATGCGGAAGTACGTATAGTAAAATGACTACTAAATAGCACAGGGTAAATCTGAAGGTGGACAAGCTTTATACTGTACTCTACTACATTCTTAGCAGAATATACCATTGCTATATATATATATATATATATATATATGAGCGAACACGACACAATGCAGTAGAGAAATTTGAAAAGACAACACGAAACCGGTTATTTCTCAAAATACAATGTTTATATACCAAAAAGATTTTCTAACATTTTTCTAACATTTTTCTAACATTTTTCTGACATAATTTAAATATATACTTTAACCAAGTAACACAAGCCTTCTGTAGTTTTTTCACTCCTATTATCTTTTATACATCCAACCACGTGCTTTCACATACCAACTTTCTCACC
>NC_068982.1:135450387-135451152 GCF_001194135.2 Octopus bimaculoides
GAGTGAAGAACAAATATGTAGTGCGTGTGTTTATTTGGCAACAAAATGACCGTCCCGAAATACAACAACATATATATATATATATATATATATATATATATATATAATACACACGTACCTACATATATGTGTGTATATATTTATATATTTGCATACGTTCTATATGCTCTCTCCCTCACAGACACACGCATACATATCCACCCAAACACACACAGTCACACAACACAAACGCACACACAAATATGTAATCACGTATGTGTTAAATGATAACTTTAATATTCTACCTAGCAACTTATTTTTATTTGTTTATTTTATTATATTTATATTTTGTTCTTATTGTGTCTGAAAATTCATGAGAGTTGACAGTAAATTCATGGTTTATGATAAAATGATTTTCTTATTTTTGTTTTTGGTTTTGAAAGTGAAACACAAAGAATAGCACCTTCTTGAGGTATATATTCTGCGAAATAAATCTTAGAGTTAGCAAACTCTTTTTGTGCTTACATCTGAAGATTCGTAACTTACCTGTATTACAGGAATAATAATAATGGCACGAAGTTTTATTTTATATTTGTTGTATTTTATATATCAATATTTCGGAAATGATCTGCTGCTAAAATGGTGAAGAAGGAATTGCAGTATTACGCAATAAAATGTGTTGCGTAATTCTTTTTCTCATAACCATAAATTTATATATACTCATATATACATGTAAGTTTGCGTACACACACATATGTATGTATATGTATATATATATATATATAT
>NC_068982.1:135451186-135456920 GCF_001194135.2 Octopus bimaculoides
TATATATGCATGTGTGTATATGTGCAAGTGAGGAAACGATGTATAGCAGAAAAATGAAAGTATTGTTTAGCCATTTGTTTTGAAATTTTGTGATTCAATCTGTTATTGTTATGAGATTTGTTCTTACAATTTTAATATATTGAAGTATATTCGTTCTTCTGTTTTTACCTGCTGTTTTTACGTTTTCTATTAACGATATTCAATTTCATTTTTTCCCTACTCATTTTATTTTATTTTGTTTTATTCATTTTAACTCTTCAGCTTTCGAGAGTATCTCGAGCTTCTTTGAATTCTTTCATTATTTTTCTTTACATTTTTTCCAATTTCATAAATAAAATATTCTTTTAAAACTCATAACTGTTTTCTTGTTCTATTGCCTATTATTTATTTGATTTGATTTTCAATCGTTTTTATGGCATTAATTACGTTTTAAAACTGGACTTTCATAAATCTAAGCCAAATATTGTTTATCCGGAGAAGCGCATTATTCTTGTTCACTTCTTGTTGCTGCAGATTTTCCTAAAGCACAAATATATTTCAGTGTACAAGAAGGGAATACGATGTGTGTATTGACAAAGTACAAGAACTTAAATTGTCTTCAACCGGAAATTGAAACCATATTCTCGTGTTAACTTATAGTGTACCTACCACTTTGTTGGCTAAGGACGTTTAGAAATTAAAAACATATTTCTAATTCAGGCACAAGGCCTTAATATTTTAAATTTTGGTTGCTATCCGTTTATTTGTTTAAGCGTGTATGGAAAGAGTTGGTTAATTCTACCCTACTACATGAAGAATGATTTATTTTAACTCCTCCCAACAAAATTAAAAGGAACGTCGTCTATGTAGAATTTCAACTACATAGCTAATAATTGCCTTGTAAGGCAGTTGGCAGTATATATGACAGATAACCTATGCTACATGGTGCATCTCTTATTCTAGTGTTTCACAAATCTAATGACTTTGCCCAAGCTAAGATTCTAGAATTCATATAATTGACCACCTTTGCATGAATTGTTTTTACAACCTGCCAAAGTAAACCTCATTCAGTGTAATTAGTTGAGAATTGTTCCTTAAAACATTTTAAATTTCAGTTCTTCACAGATTTAGAACCAACTACTTTAAGCCTGAAATGGTAAGGGAATTATCGATTTCTATAAAATTAAATGATTCCTTACTTAAATCCAAAACCAATTCCTGGTAAATGAACGACGAACACAGGTCACACAAAACTAATTCTCTGCACTAGTGTTACTGTCACACAACCTCTCTCATAAAATTCGTAATGCTGCGCTGGTTTAGTAGATACGACATTGTTTTATACGATATGATTTACAATATATATATATATATATATATATATATATATATATATATATATTTTCTCTACAAGATCTTTCGTTCCGATTCCACTGGAATTCATTTAATCATTTATATCCACACCAGAGAATAACAAAATAGATGCAACTAAAATCGAAGCATTGATTTGTTGCTCTACTTTTACAACTGGAACCTTGTGCTTATTTCTATCTATCTATCTATCTATCTATCTATCTATCTATCTATCTATCTATCTATCTATCTAATTGTTAAATATGACAACAAACGCTAAGGGAAGACAAGCATCTCAAGTCATATACATTAATATCATTAATAAAATAACGTAATAATAACATTTATGACTTGATATGCTTGTTTTGCCTTAGCGTTTGTTGTCCTATTTAACAAATATATATTCGCTATATTGGAAATCTACAATGGCTCCATTGTTCCCGTGTCGGCAACGAGCTTGGAGCCCTGGTAATCCGTTACAGCACTTAACCAGCGTATGTAGTGGCCTAGATCACCTGCGAAATGAACCTCCATATTTTGTATACATATATAGAATATAAACTTTTGATAATTGACGTGATTTGATTCTATTGAATGAGTTACAGTGCAGAACTATGCTGTGCATAATGAATAGTACTTGAAGTTATTCTGTTATCCTCGTACGACGAGTGGATATTAGTCTGCATTTCAAGTTAAGTAAATGTTGGTTTACATTTCATGGTTATAATGTATTTCAAGAACACAAAATTGCGAATCTAACTGCGTAGTTTGTTTCCTTTGTGGGAATGTTCCTTATCCTGGCAAAGAGCTTTAATAAAATCATTGTAAAGCAACGGAAATTAGGTACCTAGTATATAATAACAAAAGATATTGTTACCTATACAAAGCTAACTTATTCTTTGCTCCTTTACCAGAAGAAAATTTCAGTCAAATATGTATCTACTTCTGCTTGCACTTAAGAAACAAAAGGCGATATTCTTGGGTTACATAATAAATATCAAAAACATCATAAAAAATTTGAGTGCAGTATGAAATATTTTGAACGGTTGACAGTGACTCTGTCCAATTCAATAGTTGGTTTAAAAGTTTGAAATATTACTGTGTACTTGGTGGAGGCATGGTTACTATTATCTTACCTGTAACAGCATATAGTGTTGATAGCAACACCAAAACGCAGCTCATTAGTATTGAAATAAATTTGATGGAAAACACTATTTACTCATTATAACTATAAGGTATATTATAGGACAAATGTGAGTTTACAGTTCTATATTTAAGAGATGAGGAATTATGTACATTATTTACATTATTTACATTCAACGGATATTTGTCCTCATCTTGTTTGTTGTTAACCACTAGGCCATATGCCCACGGGCATAGGGGGTAGTGGTTAAGAGCGCAAGCTACTAACTCCAAGATTCCAAGTTCAATTCCAAGCAGTGACCTGAACAATAACAACAACAATAATAATAATAGTAATAATAATAATAATAATAATAATAATAATAATAATAATAATAATAATAACAACAACAGCAGCATCGAAAAATACCTTAGGAATGAGAACCCAGGTTCGAAATTTCCCCAAGACACCTGATGAAGGCTGGAGAGTATATCAGCCGAAACGTTGTGTTTACAACATACAAGAGGAGGACAAATATTTCTCGAATGTAAATAATGTAAATAATGTAAATGTGAGTTTGATTCTTTTTCTTGTATCACTCAGCTGTAAGCGTAGTGTGGTCGACTATTTAACAAGTTCACTTCGCAACTACGAGATCTGTGTTCGATTCTTCTACGTGGAATTTGAAGTGGACGCTATTTTCTATAGCCTCGAGTCGATTTATTCTTGTAAATGAAATTGGGAGGATTGTGGATTGTGTTTGTAATTCAAAGGGTACAACCTTGTTATACAGTGTGTGTTACACTAATTCGGTCTGTGAATTACGTTCAGGGTACATTCGTCTGTGAATGCCAGGGAAATTATATCTTAAACCCAGGAGCAATTAGTTAATTCTATCTTAAATCCGGGAGCAATTAGTTAATTCAATCGAACGGCTGAATGCCAATCATTAAACAACAGAAATCCCGCACCACTGAGCTTAAATTCTGTTTAAGCTCAAGCGATCTTAATAGCCTGACATTATGGCTCATTTTTTTCAAGTTACTGCTCTCCTATAACACTTCTCTCTTTTGTTGCAGATGGCGAAATTATCCAGTTGTAAACGGCAAGTAAAGTTTCAGCTATTTCTTGCTGAACAGTCTACAGAGATGATATATTTGTAACAATTGTTTGTGCTGAACATTGCTCACTCTCTCCATCAAATCGACATTGCCTGTATAGTTGCTCGTTGTTCCACACAACAAATAAAAGTGGTCACAAAACAACGTGCAATGAAGTGTCCTACTCAAGACTGCAACCTACCTCCTGGTCCCATGATCTTACCATCGTTAGTGCAACATCCTCAGGCCATACACGTTGACGATACACTGCAGGCAGATATATTCTTCCATGTTATTCCAAACTTTCAGTTGCGATATAGAACTCGCTATCAGGACAGAAATGCTTACAGAAATGCTTACACAAGGCGGTGAGCTGGCAGAAACGTTAACACGCCGGGCGAAATGCTTAGCGGTATTTCGTCTGCCGTTACGTTCTGAGTTCAAATTCCGCTGAGGTCGACTTAATTGACTTAATCCCTTTGTCTGTTCTTGTCTGTCCTTGTTTGTCCCCTCTATGTTTAGCCCCTTGTGGGCGATAAAGAAATAAGATGTGGAACGTGTCATTAGATGCATACGGGTAGATCCATTAGAACAAAAAAATGGACAGATTTTCGCAAATGCAGATATGAACTGGAACATTTGTTAGCTGATAGGTGGGCAATATTGCAATTTGGCGCGAAAAATTTGGGAAACACTAGACTATACAATCAATCCCATGTAGTCACAAGTTGCTAGAAACAATAGAGATTAGCTGATAAAAGAAACCCAGACAAAAGAGACCGAGAGCATTATACCGGTAGTGCAGGACGAAGCTCTGGCCAGAAACTGGAGGGTCAATCTGAGGAATGTGCAAGTGTCTCCGCTGTGCCGCATCTGCAATAGAGTGGACGAAACCTTTGTCCATACCATGACCGAATGCCCTAGACTTTCCCCAAACCACTACAATTTGTGGCGACACGATCAGATAGCGAAGGTGCTACATAAGAAACTGCGAAAAGTGAGGGCTGGAGAGAAGCAAGACGTGATATGAGCACAAACCGCAGAGAGTGGCGGAGTTGGAGATTAGCAAAATTGTCTGGGATTTCCCAATCCAAACAGATCAGATGCTAGAGCATAACAGACCTGACCTATTGGTGGACAAGGTGCACAATATATGCTATATAGTTGATGCTGCGCGCCCCTTTGAACAACGAATAGTCAAGGAGAATGGAGAAAAGATAGATAGATACAACCCTCTTAAGTACGAAATAGCCCGGCTATGGTAAATGAAGAAGGTGAAGACAGTACCAATTATTGTTATGTCCTTGGGGACAGTATCAGAAGGAATCAAGATGAATATAAAGGAAATTGGAATAGAGTGCCAAGTAGAACTGTTGCAAAAGGTTTGCAACCTTGACATAGCCAGAATGACCAGGAAAGTACTAGATAGCTGAAAAGAACGAATAACATGGTACCGTAGGCTGCAGGTAGTAAGCCCGCTACGCATGCAAGACCAGAGGAGCTGCAACAAAATCTGTGATTAACAGAAAATAATAATAATAACAATGATAATAATAATAATAATAATAATAATAATAATAATAATAATAATAATAATAATAATGATGATGATGACAATAATGAGATTGAAATATCTTGGCTGTAGCAATTAAAAACGAAAAGCATTCCTGCTGTTTTAAGTGCCCTGGGAATGATCGAGAAAGGTAGTGAAAAAACTTTTTGAGCAGATTCGTGGGAAACCAACAATCTCTGAGACTCTAAAATTGTGTTGACATCAGCCGCCCACATTTTTAGGAATTTCTCTACATCTAATATATACGTGCCTTAGGTCTGTGGTTGAGATCCGGTCGGAAGATAAAATAAAATTCAAATCACTAGGAAAGTAATAATAATAATAATAATAATAATAATAATAATAATAATAATAATGCCAACACTATGAAATAACAACAGAAAAAAGATGGTATAAACACACGCCAGAAAAAGGTCACAGAAAACGAGAAAGCAACCATACTCTGGGATATGCCAATACACACAGATAGAGAAATTAAGGCAAATAGACCAGATATAGTTGTCAAAGATCATGAAGAAAAAAAATGCTTTCTAATTGATGTATCAATACCAGCAGATGACAACGTTTCTCTAAAAGAAATGGAAAAACTTTCAAAATACAAAGACC
>NC_068982.1:135457028-135457983 GCF_001194135.2 Octopus bimaculoides
AGAGATAACTCGAATGTGGAATCTAAAAACAGAAACAATTCCTATCATAGTAGGTGCCTTAGGTATAATAAAAAAATATTCAGACAAATACATAACAAAAACACCAGGACTTACAAATATATATAACATACAGAAAATTGCACTACTGGGCACTGCACACATCCTACGCAAAACACTTTCAATACAGTAACCATAAGAGCACCACAGCAAACCACAGCACATACCCAAGGCGCACAGAGCTGCGCTCGGTAGTGAAGTGAAAGCGCGTTATAAAAATAAAACTACTGAACAATAATAATAATAATAATAATGATGATGATGATGATAATAATAATGCCCCGGTGACAACAGGATCAAAGTGAAAGAGGAAAAACTGAACAAGTACGACGATTTGAAGTGGGAAATTCGCAGATTGTGATCAATGAGGAGAGTAGATGTGGTACCAATAGTAATTGGTGCACTTGGAAGTATCAGCACTCAACTACCAACATGGCTCAAAAAGATTGGTACAAAGGTTAAGGTAGAACACCTACAAAAGTCAGTATTGTTTGGAACTGCAAGCATTCTTCACAGGGGTCTTGATGCGTGACCAGTAAAAAAAGTGTCATCTTAATCTGTTGTGGACAGCAGACACTTTCTATCATACTCAGCAAAATAAGCTGAAAGTTTTCATAAAATAATAATAATAATAATAATAATAATAATAATAATAATAATAATAATAATAATAATAAAGATAATAACCATTCATTCAATTATCCAGGAAAGACGGAGCAACTAAAATACGGCACACAGAAATGAAAGAGAAAATTAGCAGAGAATATTTTAAAAGATTTAGACTAATATTAAAAATAAGATAATAGGGATAAACACGCTAGCCATTCCAGTCATAAATTACAGTTTCAACATAATAAATTGGAAGATCAGTGAGTTGAAGATTCACTGAAAGAGATAG
>NC_068982.1:135457993-135464237 GCF_001194135.2 Octopus bimaculoides
AAAAAAAAAAAACCAAATGTTAAATGACACCGAAGTCACCACCCTGAAGCTGTCACAGACAAAATATAATTACCCCGCGTAGAAGGAGGTCACGGCCTGACACAGATAGAGAACTACGCAAAAATAACCACAGTTGAACTAGAAAAGTACTTAGAAACGAAAAGTAGAAGACTGCTACGTGTAATAACGTAGCACACAGAGATAAACACAGGCACACAGGCACATAGAGATATAGACACAAACACAGACACACACACACACACACACACACACACACACACACACACACACACACACACACACACACACGCACACACACACACGCACACACACAAGAAAACGCTTTTCACTACAATATGCAGAGGAGGCGACAAAATACAAAACAGAAACAAACTATATTCTTACAATGATCTCAGAAGACAACATAATAGGAATAGTTAATGAGACAAAAATGATATGAAAACAGCAAAGGAAACAGCACTTCATAACCTATACGCTGTAAGGCTTGATAGAGAAGAAATGAGCCTCAGTAAAATCCAGCAATGACTCAAAAGATCTAGACTAAAAGCAGAAACAGGACGGATAGTAGCTGCACAAGATCAGTGCCTGACCATAAACAACCACAAAAGCAAAATAATGAAAACACCAAATGCAGAATGTGCAACCAGCACAATGAGACAGTTGATTGAATCCTCTCTGGCCGTCCAGTCCTCGCCAAATCTAAATATATATATATATGTATGTATATATATATATATATATATATATATATATATATATATATGTACACGACCGAGTAAGTAGTTATATCCACTGGAAAATATGCTAACACTACAACATAAAAACTAACCAGAAATAGTATAAACATGGACCAAACAAGGAACAGGACTACGACCAGGTCACAATCATCTGGGATATACTTGTTCAAACTGAGAAAGAAATAAAAGTTAATCGCCCAGACATAGTAACCAGGGATTGAAAAAAAAAAAACAGCCACCTACTGATAGACATTACAGTCCCTTACGACCAAAATATTGCTCCAAAACAAATATCAGTCGCATTTGTCTTACATACTGAAGGGAAAATACAACTTCGGCGAAATTTGAACTCGCAACGTGAGCATCCGGAAGAAATGCTGCCAACGAGCTAGCGATTCTCCTAGCGGTCGCCTGGTGGGTAATTAATATACGAATGTTGTATATCAATGATATTTTGATATCGAGCCCAAATTTGACATTAATTTAATATATTTATTATATTAGCTCGAACGTTGGCTTCGTTTGTTGAAAAATATGTTATTGATATGATACAATTCATTCTTCATTCCTTTGTGTCTCTTACGTGAGTTTCATCATATGAAGAATGATTTCCCAAATATCTTATCTTGGGAATTACAATGAACTATTCTTTGACACGATAATGTTATAAGATTTCGATTACATTTTGGCTTTGATTGAAAAGAACTGGCACAAAAGAAATACAAGAAAGGAAACAATATACTCTCGTATGGCAGATAGTGGAATCTTTTGGCAAATATATATTAATTTATATTTTGACAAATATCCTTTATTTTAGGATTGGTTATGAAGCGGGTGTTATGACGTTCGTAATTTTCATGAGTAGGGAAACTGAAAAGGCTTAAGCCGTGAATCCTAATCTCAAAGAATTCGGCTTTATGATAGATATTGGAATCTCTAGACAAATGTTTATTAATATTTATATTGACAAACACCCTTTATTTAAGGATTGGGAGATAAAGGGATGTTGTAACTCTCATGATTTTCATGACTAGGGGAATTGAAAAAATAAAAGCTTTATGCTATGCATGCTAACCTTATAATGAATTTGGCTCAACTGCTTTGCAGTCCAAACGATTATATTCATATAAATAAATAAATATCAATCATTGTTGTGACCAAAATGAAATGGCATCGACTAAGAATCCAAATCCAAATGTTACAGTGAATAATTTTTTCTTTATTTTATACTGAAAAATATCTTAAGGAAAGGTATAGTTTATCCTACACTTTTCAAAGATAGAGCCGATTTAGCAATATATATGTATCTGTATGTGATCTATCTGCTCTATTGAAATTTTCATAGATGAATTTCCAATCTGATAACCGTTCAGTAAATTACACTTTCTAGGAACATGGAGCGTCTATCGCAAACTGAAGTTAGTCTTCGCAGGCTCAAATCTCCAGAAAGCTCATTCTCTGTTTTGCTGTGTTTCTTGTTGGTCATTTCGCTATGAACCAATACTTTTATCGGATCTGTATGTTCAAATCTGACGTGGTCAATTCACCTGTCATAATTTCTGACCAATAAGTAAAGTAACAGTTCTGCACTGTAGTCAATGAAATAGACCGTTCATTGGCAGTATCATTCGAGCATCGAATGAAGTGCCTTGCAACATTTGTTCCAGTTATTTTCTTCGTGCGTTCAGATCTGCGTCGCAACTAACTTTGCCTGTCCTCCTTCAGAAATCGTTAAAATAAACTACCAGATAATCAGTGTGGTTGATTTAATCGATTAACCTTCAGTCACAGATTTTAAGTACAAGACCACAAATTCATGGTTAGAAAGAACTTAGTAAGAATTACAAATTCCTAGAAGAATACTTATTTCTTTAAGAAACAATTATTATTTCCACTATTAATATTTCCTTGAAATTTAGATGGTGGAAGCGGCAGAGCGGCAACTGAAATAACTTGAATTGTTTAGTTCCACACTTTTAAATTCCATCGTTTTAAATGTTACCATCTCCTTCACGGGAGTGGCAAAAGTAAGTAACACTCATACACCTGGTTTCTTTCAACCAATAACATTCTGTCCCCTACTGTTGTGATCTTGTACGTATGTTAAAGATTTTATATTTTTCAAGGGCGATAAACTGGCAGAATCACATTTTTATTTCAAATGAAACCGAAGTCACCGTTGCTTTTCATCTCTCTGGACTCAATGAAATAAACTCTTAGTTTTGTACCGAAGGTCAATGCAAATCACTGGCCTCCTCTCAAAATGCTGGCCTTGTTCCTAAAAAAGATACCATTATACATTTTCGGGGAAGGGAGGGCAGGTCGTATAAAATCCTTACTGGATTCGGTTCCCAGTCGGACGCGCTATTATAGCTAAGTCTATAAGACCCTTACGTCTTACGTATATGGACCATGGATAGCATGAAGTGGACTGCAAATCAAATCTTAGCTGATTGTCCATTACCTTTTAATATTCTAATTCGGTCACTCAACATATGACACTGCAGCATGCAGTAAGTATATTAGTCATACTGTCTCTCTTCACTCATTACAAAATCAGATTTTACTTGTACTATGCTTCTGTGAGCGATATTAAGTTACATTCAACTTATTCAATAAAATCCATTTGTTATTAGATTTAAGAAATGCCGTTAGAAATATAGTATTAAAGAAAATATCTGAATACTTTTACGTAAATACTATCCCTCTGATACCTGACCCGAATACCTCTGCTTCTAGAATGAAATCAAACAATGTTATGGACGTTATTTGACTGCAGATAATATACAAAAGCCAACTGGGTTATTACTTTAGTGATGGCTGTTGTAAAATTCGTCTAGATTATATATAATTTTGGTTGTATAACAATATCATCATGTTATTCATTTAGTACACTATTTCGTGCATGTATAATATACAAATGACATCAAGAATAATAAGTTTCGTTAAAAGTGAGGAAGTATGTGTGTGAACACTCGACCTTCTTGAAATGGCTGTAAAATTTTCCTCATATCATCTCCCACCACATTAAAATAGAGAAAGACGCGTAGGACAATGTACACTGCCTGATAAAAAAAAAGACGGGATGTTCACCATTAGAAACTTTTTAAGGTGTACTCCCTCAGCTCTAGCCTAGAGTTGAGCAGCAACGACAGTATCTTCACCATATTATCAAGTAGCATCAGTATAGAGAAGAATGTGAGAGTTTAGGAAAGCAGTTAAAAGTTAAATTAAGTTTAATTATATATCAGGGAGTGATTAACAGTTCTGTAAAACTGATAGGTTATATGTTGACTCATGATACTTGGTTCTATTCCACCCCGCAAGGAAATTTGCAACGAATTATAGACATCCCCTGAAGAAGGAGATTTATTTCGAATTTGCTTAATGCTTTTACAAATAGGCGACAAAAGCACGGCTTTGTTTTTGCTATTGTTTAGTTCCAGGTCAGTTCTAATGAAGCACACCTAAGATCAATGAGGTTTCCGTCCTGATAAATAATGTATTTTATTCTCCAAACAAATTCTCTAACTGTTTACCTTCACACACCGAAATTGTATGAGTGTAAACAGTTGCAGTAATTGAAGGCACTGAGATGTATGCTGAAAGGGAAAAGAAAAGCATTTAGACAAAATATTACAAAAGTCTTTACATTTCTTTTAAAAGAAAGGAGAGGTGGGTTCGGGAAAATGGAAATAGTTTGAAGGCCAGGAAAAGAAAGTGAAGTTTCTTGTTTTTGTCTGCTGAAGCGGCCAAACCAACGAATGAAGTGTGCTGCAATGGGTCTCTCTATTTATGGGTGCGTACGCATGGGATACTAGCACCTAGGCACTCTGGATAGAATGGCTTGGTGTACAAATTTCATTGCTCATTTAAGATAACCCTTATACTGGAGGATTTGTGCATTTCTTTTGATTTACAAAAAGAATACAAATCAATTTCCGTATACTTGACAGAGTAGGAGAGATTGAAAGAAGGACATCGCAGTTTTTTTGTATGAGTAGTGTAAGAAGAAGATAGCACCAAGGTACAAGTGTATACCTGCGCGCTTATAATGTACAGTAGGAAAAATGTCATCGACAGAAACGAAAAAAGTCGATAGCCACAATAATGAAGTATTGTAAATAGTAGAAATTCCAAAGTAGGTTGGGAGGTTTTCACTTAAGGAAAGAAGAAAGTGAGTCGCCGATATAATAATGTTGCAACGTTGCAATACAGGGATGGATTTATTAAATTGAGAGAAAAATAGGCTTTAAAGTTGCCCTCAAAGAGATTAGCATAACTAGGATCCATCATTGTACCCATGGTCACATAGATTTCATACTGGTAGAACACACCGTAGAACGAACAAAATCATGTTCGTTTAAACACTTTAAGAGCGGTGTTGCAAGATCCATGAGAAGGGAAAGTCATTATGTGACACAAATAACATAGAAGTGTATGGCATTAGTGTAACATTTACGAACTTTTGATTTACATATTTGTTTGGCACAGCAATGCTTCGATTTTAGCCATTTTGATTATTTGACACTTTTTGTAAGTTTTTTATACTTGTCCCATTTGAAAATCTATTCATTCGATATTTATTTTTGTTTTTGCTGTTTATTGTCGCTTGTGTTTAGAGTTGATTAATTAATTGCACAAATGATTCAGTTGTGTATTTTCATTTCAGCCACTTCTGACAACAGGGAAACAAAAAGACACTCCGCAGTCGCTAGACCTAGTTAATACATCTTCCTCAAATTTGAATAGGGAATTTTCACCTGTTGCCATGCAAACAAAGTAATATTAGAATAATGACAATAACCAAAATATGGCTGAAGTATCTACCACTCTTTGTGTATCTACAAATATCAACAAGTTGTAGATAACTTCTGGTGATCCTGGCAAAGTATTTACTGGATTTCTAGGGCAAAGTGGGCTGACTGTAATATATAACAATTTTCCTAAAGAACATGAACAAAGGAATAAACGTTTACAAAATGCTTAAACATTGTTTGAACAGTGCTTCTTTATGGTACTATACCTATTTCTAGCAAGGTAAATGAACGCGTGGGGATTTATTACTTTTGTCATAATGTCTTCGTTATTACGGCAACATGATATAAGCCATAAGGTTTTGGAATGGCTGTGTAATACTATCATTAGTGGCGTTCGTACAGTGTATAAAAAGTGAAAAAAGACTTGTGCATTGAAAAGGAAACATAAATCGAGTAACAAAACATGATTTCAAGTTTAAAATATTGTCGGGAGTAAGTACGGCGAGCTGGCAGGATCGTTAACACCCCGGATAAAATGCTTAGCGGTATTTCGCCCGGATTTACGGTTCGTGTTTCACTTCCACCGAGGTCGACTTTGCCTTTCATCCTTTCAGGATCGATGAATTAAGTATCAGTTGTGTACTGGAGTCGATCTAATCGACTGCCCCTTCCTCCCCAAAAATTTCGGGCCTTATACCTAGAGTAGATAAGAAACCGACCTTATGG
>NC_068982.1:135465264-135466220 GCF_001194135.2 Octopus bimaculoides
TAGCACAGGGAAGACTTGTTAGACACGCCCAAAATTCTCCTTGTGAAATTCTTATGTGACTAGACGCACTCACTTGGGTGTATGCATCGAAAGTTCAACCAACAACCCAACGGGAATTCTCTTAATTCAAAAGACCTTGTCACTTTGTTAGCGACCGACTTGAACGCTCTCAAGAAGAACTTAAATAAATAAGAATCAATGGAAATACATACATACACAAGCACTCATACACACACACGCGCGCAGAAACTTTACATTCTGAATTGAAATTCCGCCGAGGTCGACTTTGCCTTTCATCCTTTCAGGATCGATGAATTAAGTATCAGTTGTGTACTGGAGTCGATCTAATCGACTGCCCCTTCCTCCCCAAAAATTTCGGGCCTTATACCTAGAGTAGATAAGAAACCGACCTTATGGGGCTATAGTCCGGGAAGGTTCTTTTATTCTTTCTAGATGTACGGATGCATGTACATGCATGCCTACATATGAATATATATGTATCAATATATGAGTATGTGTGTATGTATGTCATTATCCAGTTTATTTCAAGATTTCTTGCCAGTAGAGAAAAAGCCGGTTTCTAACATAGATCCAAGGCTCCTTCTTTGGAATTTCAACAACTCCAACAAAGTATTTTTGTATGTATTTACGTATGTATGTATATGCGCAGATTTGTATGTCTTGTTTTATGTATGTAATCTTATGCATATAACTACATATCTAGACATGCTTATATATAAGTTAAATTATAAACTTCTGGAAAGTGTTAAATTCTCTTAGGGTTCCACCAATGGATTGGATCTGTAGTCTTCGAATCTGCTTTCTCCTTTTTGTTTTGAGGAGCCTAATTTCACAAGATTGGTATTTGGGTATGCACGTATGTATGTATGTATGTATCTTTCTCTTTCTCTCACTCTCTCACTCTCTCTTATATATATATATATATATATATATAT
>NC_068982.1:135466833-135468076 GCF_001194135.2 Octopus bimaculoides
TGTAATGGGTAAATTGTCGCCATTTTCTACTTTTGATTTCGCGCATATGCATTGCTGGTTTTTGATTTTGTTGACTACACCGTAGGCTCAGTTGCACACCGTCTGTGAGAAAAAACAACATCACGACGCGATTCATTCTGCCAGAAATTTGGAAATGACATGCTGTACTGTTTGGCATTCGTGCCGGAAGCTCCAATGCGAACATTTCAGAGTGTTTGGATGTCAATCGGAGCATAGTGCAGAGGATTCGGAAAGAGTTGGGTGAGTTTAATGATGTTTACAAAGGTACGGCAGCTCGCAAAACTCGCTCCGATCGTTCCGATAAGAAAAGTACTTCTGGATTTGTTCGTGAAATCTAGGCCATGATTGACAACGATTCTTCCAAGTCAATCAGGTCTATTGCCAGGGACATAGGAGTGTCTGAGTTTCTTATCAGACAGGTAGAAAATGTAGACATTCAGTATTCCTTACATAAAAAGAAAACAGGTCAATTTCTATTCCAAGCCATCAAATGCAAGAGGGAAGACCGTGCTACGAAGCTTTTGAACAAACTCAAGCATCCCCACCAATCGAACATGATTTGGTTTTTCTCAGACGAGAAATATTTCTACCAGGAGCAGATGGTGAACATACAGAACAAATGATGGCTTGCCGTGTTACCAAACCATGTACCGAGAGTGTTAAAAATCAAACATCCAGTCAACATCATGGTGTTTGGAGTGATCACTAGCGATGGCGATGTTATGCCTCCAGTCATCTTCCCACACGGCTTCAGACTCAACACAGAGGCCTACATCAAGTGCCTGGAGGAGGTAGTGCTACCCTGGTTCAAAAGGGTGGCTTCTTGGAGACCCTAATTCTAGCAACTGGACTCTGCAACATGCCGCAGAAGCAGGGGAACCCAGTCATGGCTGTCAAACAATTTCTGCGACCACATCGCCCCTAACATCTGGTCACCTAACTCCCCAGACTGTAATCCCCTTGATTATTATGAGTGAGGTGCAGTTGATACAATATGTGCGTGTACAACGGTGGTGAGCAGGCACAATCGTTAGGACGCTAGGCAAAATGCTAAGCAGCATTTCGTCCATCCTTACGGCCTGAGTTCCAATTTCGCCGAGGTTAAATTTGCCTTTCATCCTTTTGGGGTCGATAAAATAAATACCAGTTGAGTACTGTGGTCGATGTAACCGACTTTCCCCCACACTCGAAATTGCTGACGTTGGGCCAAATTTTGAAACCA
>NC_068982.1:135470251-135473723 GCF_001194135.2 Octopus bimaculoides
GGTGTTGTTGTTATTATTATTATTATTATTATTATTATTATTATTATTATTACTATTACTATTACTATTACTATTACTATTACTATTACTATTACTATCATCATCATCAATATTATTATCATTATTATTATTATTATTATTATTATTATTATTATTATTATTGTTGTTGTTGTTGTTGCATTAGATCTCATAAACTAGATTACTTTGAATAGGAAAAGATTATTAAAATTCTATATCTGACATAAAACTTTCACAGAATTACTGGAGACAGCTGTATTTTCTCGATGACATATTTCTAACGTACACATACATTACCAGTATAATAAAATTGATTTTTTTTTCCTGATTTTTCCATGCATTGGTCCCAGAAAAGAATGCGACTGTTGTTCATTTTGGTTGAAACAAGAACGTAAGGAATCACATGAGAAGACTTATGATAGTGTTTTTGCTTTTGGCTTTGGAAGATCCTTTATTTGAAGTCTTGTGTGGAAATATATTCTGTTGTATCACAGGAGGGGCACTGTGCCAATAATAAATGCATGCACAGATTCTCTTTCACTTATTTTATTATTATTACTCTATTGATTAACCAATTTATTAATCCATTGTTTGGTTAGAATTTCGGTCAGTCAATCGATCAGCTAGGCTTCTCAAAAATCCTTCAGTAGCTATTCGCGACTTCATCACCGTAATGGCTTCTCTACTTCAGGTCTACTTGGAATAATGACCCTCCCGATATACAACAGAATATATAATAGCGATTTCCTCTATTGATTCAGAGTTAAACAGCAATACACAGAAATCGAGTTGAATGAATTTATTCAGCTCTGGGTATGTTACAGATATTTGCTTCATTGATCATGCAATCGGGAAAAGTCATAGATATGAAATTAGGATATAAAGTGCAGTAACTAAATAATATAAAATATGTTATCCAAATGCTCATCGTTTCTATCATTGCCCAATTGGAAGTAGGAAGAAGTATAACATTGAATCTACTCTCACTGCTTTTAAAGATAATTTCATAAAACAAAAAGGAAGGAGGAGAATTCCTTGACGAAAGACTATTTCATTTATTTATAACTGGCAGCTTCAGTTGTTTTAGGGATCTACTTAATATTCTGCAGAGCACACTGCAGTCCATTACAGTTTCATAGAAATTAAAATCTATCATCTTGAAAGAAAATGAGTTCTAGTTAATTGGATCAATGTCGAGTTCCTGTAACACTGCATCCGATAACTACCAAATGTTTCGAAATACTAAACTAACCAACTGTTATGGTTGTCGTTCATAGCTGCAACTATTTAGATTAGCAAAAACGTAAAACAAAATGTTTGTACCATTTGGTTATGTTTCTTTACGATCAGTATTCAAATATATCGCTCTCACCCTCTCTCTGTATATATGTCTATCTATCTCTCTGCTTCTCTGTCTTTCTTCCTCTCTCATTCACCCTATCTATCTATCTACCTATCTATCTATCTATCTATTTACCTATCTATTTTATTAAAACAACATATAACTTCCCTCAACTTTTCAACATTCACACCAAATGCCGAGAAAAAGATGCCAAAAAATGAATGTTTTATATTTTGTTAAGCAACACCAATAAAAAATAATAATAATAAACAACCTTCGGAAATCATCGCCCACTGCATTGACCTTCATAAACTTGTAAACAAGTTCCTAAAACAAGAGCTAAGAATTGAAGTATGAGTTTTGTCTTGACAGTACTAAGAAAAGTTCATTAGTTAAAGAAAAGACTTGTTTTTTCTTTTATATATATATTCTTTGCGTTGATTTTGTCTTACAAAGTAAAAAGAATGACGTGTTATAATTGGAAATTTGGAAGAGTAAAAGCGAAAATACGTTAAAAGCGTGTAGCAGTTTCCAAAACAGAAAAGAAATATTTTCCAATGAAGAAACTTTTGATAACTAATGTAATTCAAAGGTCTGTTGGTTCACAGAAAGAAATATGAAGAAATATATGAGATTTCAAACACGTTAATAATACAAAAGCATTCCTAAATATCAGTTACACTTTGATACAAAGATTATGGAAGGGTATTATGGGCTCAAACTTAGAGTGTGTGGACTTCTTTTTATGTTGGTTGCGTTTGGTGTTTGGTCCAGAGCTACGAAACTGTTTCAATGCTAAGGTGAATTCATTTAATTTTACGTAAACTCTTAATACATTTTGCGAAAGGCACACGCAATTTGCTTCTAATTTCCCTCCTCAACCCAAACATAGCTCCTTTGTGTCCAGTGAAAGGGATTCAATACCAAATATTTGAAAAGAAGAGAGTTCAATAGAGTATGAAGTGAGTTCTTAAACACCACTTTTTACTGCAGTTTCCATTCCTATCTAAAAAAAACATCCTTTACACCAATGCACCTCCTAGTAAAAAATTATTCTTCAACTTTCTTTTTAATGAAATCAATAATTGTGATTTGAAAGGCAATGAACGTGTTTGAATGTAAAGCACCGTTTTAAGGCCATACAATATATAATTTAATAATACCACATGTTGACTCCAGTCCACCAGTGGAAATTTGCTTTTCATACTTTACATAAATCACAAATGAATCTTATTTTTTATTTAAGCAAAGATGTAGGAGCAGTGCCTTTCACCTTTGCAGCTTTCACCTATTTCTGAAGGTCCTCCATTGACTGCACGGAAAAGATGGATACAAAAGAAATCGGTGGTCTGGATTACTTACATGAGTAGCCTTATAAAGATACAAAACGACCTTTTGGTGTTGTTAAACAAAGTATCGTACAAAGAAACATCTCTGTCTGGGGTTGAACATCTGATTTCAAAGATGAAAAATTCAATATTTAATGCACGAAAGCATTAAGTATCTAATGCAGAATAAATATATATCTAGGAGAAAAACAGTTAATGGTTGATATTTCGTGGATATGTTACGGCCAATATGCTAGACATGTTTAAATGGCTTTCTTCTCAGTGAGGCCCTATTAGCTCATCTACCTATCTATCTATCTATCTGTCTATCTATTGTACTACACACACACACACACACATAGGTGTAGGGGCGGCTGTGTGGCAAGAAGCTTTCTTCCCTCACTACAGTGAAGAGGTAATTTTACTGGCTCTCGGTAAGCGTTTTGTTGTGTTGTTATTGAATTTTTTGCTGTTGAACGAAGAAATTATCGTAGAAAAAAACTGTTGAACTGTTTTATTTCCCGGTTCTACCGGGGAATAATTACAAGAATTATTGTAGTTGCTGGCCATTGCGGCATTTTGTGAAAACATTTTATTTTATTTTGTGAACTCTGAATAGTCTTTCTAGACTATTTTTGTGCCCCTCCCCCTAACGGGGGTGGGATTTGTACATTTTTATACTGTTTAAGTGGAAAACTTTTTTTATAGGTTTTCCAGTTTGTGTGGGAAACCATTTAATTTCTTTTGAATTTCATGTTAATACGCCAACCGAATTATGTCGGTT
>NC_068982.1:135475142-135475763 GCF_001194135.2 Octopus bimaculoides
GCAGATGTTTATAGCATCAGTAATTACCTACCGCCTGACCGTGGTGCCTTGTCCCGATTTGTGGCTGAACAAGTTGGAGAGAATCCTTTTCCGCTTTTTGTGGAAAGGAGGAAAACCACTTGTAAAGCGCTCTGTCTGCTGCCAGAAACCGCTAAAAGGTGGGCTAGGGATGCCTTGGCTGAGGATGCGAAAACTCGCGTTAAGGTTGAAGCACCTCTGGCTTTACCCGTTCGGTTCTTCCTTCCAAAGTTAGTGTCCTTAACGGACATTGGTACATGGATTAAGCAGAGACATAAGCTGGGAGGCTTGCATTTGGAGTGCCGCCAGGCGCTCCAGCTACTCTCTCGGGCAGGCAATGCCGGCAGCAGGAGTACCACCGCGGATTTTTATAGCGGGTTAGTGGAATCTATGTCAGAAGACACCTTGGGGGAGACCCTAGGCTACGATGAAAGTCAGTTGGTCAGCCTATTTAGGAGAACGTTCGGGCCGAGGTATCTGGATAATTACCAGAAATCCCTGGCTTGGCAATGTTTCCGAGCGACGTTACCTGTTCGCGACAAGCTGTCAAGGCACGGAAGTGCTGTCTCGCCGACATGTCCGAGATGTGGGCAGGATAGGGAA
>NC_068982.1:135476752-135479867 GCF_001194135.2 Octopus bimaculoides
TATATATATATATATATATATGCGTTCTGGGTTCAAATTCCGCCCAGATCGACTTTGCCTTTCATCCTTTCGGGGTCGATAAATTAAGCACCGGTTGTATACTGGGGTCGATCTAACCGACTGCCCCCTTCCTCCCCAATATTTCGAGCCTTGTGCTTTGAGTAGAAAGGAATATATGAGATATCCCATCATCCATTTAATCTAAGCTCCACTTAGACACTATGGCTTGGTACTATAACCCGTGCAAATAGCCATTGCATCGAAAAATTGACGAATAATTTACCAACTAGCAGAGAACTTGCGTCCTACAGATCCTGCATAAGGAGTTAAATTTTAGAATTTGAGGTTAACCTAATAGAGATAATCTTTTATTTTCCATCTTTTTTTACTTGCTGTGTTTGGGGGGATGGAGCAGAACCCATAACTATTACAGCTTCACCGATAGGATAGGTGAAAGAGATGCCGTTAATGTTCCGCTTAAATTATTGCAGTTGGTTACTACAGGTAATCATCTGCAATAATTTAGTTTTAGTCAGTTATAGTATGTGCTAATTATATTGGCGAGCTGTCCACGAATTATAAGGAAATGTCTTCGTAAATCGGACACAACCATTCAATTTAATGTTTAGGCCGCAAAATAGCCAATGACAGGTTACGAATCATAGATTAGATACGTCGTAATTATGACTTAATCCAGTCGCTGTTACTACACAATATTGCTTGCTAGATCAGTTTTACACTGGTGTCAGGGGTTCATCAATTACTGTTTTTGTCAGTAAATTTTTTCATAAACAGAAGGCTTAAGAGTGGCTGTGTGGTAAGTAGCTTGCTTACCAACCACACGGTTCCGGGTTCAGTCCCACTGCGTGGCAGTTTGGGCAAGTGTCTTCTACTATAGCCTCGGGCTGACCTAAGCCTTGTGAGTAGATTTGGTAGACGGAATCTGAAAGAAGCCCGTCGTATATATGTGTATATATATGTATATATATATATATATATATATATATATGTATATATGTGTGTGTATATGTTTGTGTGTTTGTGTTTGTCCCCCCCTCCAACATCGCTTGACAACCGATGCTGGTATATTTACGTCCCCGTAACCCAGCGGTTCGGCAAAAGGTGCCCGATAGAATAAGTACTAGACTTACAAAGAATAAGTCCTGGGGTTGATTTGCTCGACTAAAGGCGGTGCTCCAGCATGGCCACAGTCAAATGACTGAAACAACAGAGTAAAAGAAAATAAACAACTCTTATTTGATAGATAATAACAACAATAATAATAATAATAATTAATGATGATGATAATGATAATAATAATAACTATCATAATAATAATAATAATAATAACAATCATAATAAGGAAAATTACAAACAAATGAAGTTTACAAACAAATGAATATAACTATCGTGTTAGTTTGTAATTGCTCGGTAGTGATATATTACATTGTTCTTGGCCGGACGGAAAGAAAATAATTATGTAATTCTTTATTGAGATATCACTCCATAATTCAATTTGGACATAATATGAAATTACTCTATCGGTCAATTTAGATGAAAAGTCATTCCTAGATTAGTCATACAAGAATCAAATTTCATAAATTACAGAATATTGTTCACTTTACTGTCAAAAGTTTCCCCACACTTAGTCTAATATAGATCATAGAGAAGAGAATAATTAAGTCCAATTCACTATGTACACAGACTTAGAAAGATACTTTCTCAGTTATTTTAACTGTCGGTGTCTGGCTGTATCAATAGAGCGATCTAATCGATTATGTTATCCCTCTACATCTGTGATTTTCTGCTTTACTGCAAAGATGGTGAAGTGACAGAAACATTTCCAAGTTCTGAAGTTAACTGCAATTGTTGTTGGCACTCCATCGCTTACGACGTCGAGGGTTCCAGTTGATCCGATCAACGGAACAGCCTGCTCGTAAAATTAACGTACAAGTGGCTGAGCACTCCACAGACACGTGTACCCTTAACGTAGTTCTCGGGTATATTTAGCGTGACACAGTGTGACAAGGCTGACCCTTTGAATAACAGGCATAACAGAAACAGGAAGTAAGAGTGAGAAAAAGTTGTGGTGAAAGAGTACAGCAGGGTTCGCTACCATCCCCTGCCGGAGCCTCGTGTAGCTTTTAGGTGTTTTCGTTCAATAAACACTCACAACACCCGGTCTGGGAATCGAAACCGCGATCCTATGACCGCGAGTGCGCTGCCCTAACAACTGGGCCATTGCGCCTCCACTAGCTGCAATATTCGCCAGTTAAATAGCGAGGTGAAGAAAAGATCACATACACATAAATGTCTACATAAGGTTATCAATAAACTGCAGGAATTTTATTTGAAATGTTTACAAAATAAACGAGGCACATTTTAAACCTTTCATTTAATCTACTTCTAATTACTTCCTATACCTTTATAAAACATTCCTCATGTAGTTGTGCGTATTATTTAAGCTGCAAATATCGGCTGAGAAATTTGTGACTCTATATAATTCGCCTTCTCATTAGGAATTCTTAGTAATCTTCATCTCATAAATATTGAAATATTTGATGGTCCTACGTATGGCTTCCAAAACACCGCGTCTATCACTTATCTGTTGTGTATTGTTGTTGTTTGTTTATTATATCTTGTTTATTTTAATGTCGCTTGTCGCTTGATATAAATTTTTTGGCCTATATCTATCTATATTATATGTAGGGAGTGGCTGTGTGGTAAGTAGCTTGCGTACCAGCCACATGGTTCTGGGTTCAGTCCCACTGCGTGGCATCTTGGGCAAGTGTCTTCTACTATAGCCTCGGGACGACCAAAGCCTTGTGAGTGGATTTGGTAGACGGAAATTGAAAGAAGTCCGTCGTATATATATATATATGTATGTATGTGTGTGTGTTTCTGTGTTTCTCCCCCCAATATCGCTTGACAACCGATGGTGGTGTGTTTACGTCCCTGTAACTTAGCGGTTCGGCAAAAGAGACCTATAGAATAAGTACTAGGCTTACAAAGAATAAGTCCTGGGGTCGATTTGCGCTCCACTAAAGGTGGTGCTCCAGCATGGCCGCAGTCAAATGACTGAAACAAGTAAATGAGTATATATATATTTATATAT
>NC_068982.1:135480001-135486395 GCF_001194135.2 Octopus bimaculoides
TATATATATATATATATATATATATATATATTAGATAGAGAGAGAGAGAGTGAGGCATACATAAATAAAAATATGTACATATACATATATGCATATACACATATGTATGCATACACACTTATGTATCTTTAAATATATACACTGAGGAACAACGAGTTCTGTCAACCAGGTGTCATTTACAATGAGTTGGTGAACAGAAAACACTTGTTCGAGGTGCCATGAACTCGTTAATCATGCAGTTATATTTACACTGATAAGTATACATACATACATTGATACATACATACATGTATACTTACATACGTAAAATGCACGTATTTTATATATAAATCTACATTTAAATATATATATATATATTCACACAAACACATATATATATACATCCATACATATATATGCATATATATATATTTATATATCTATGTGTATATATATGTATGAGTGTGTGCACATGTGTTACAGACTTAACCCTTTGATCTCGCAACACCGGTTTACCGGTGGATGGCTTATTTTCCTCTATACCGTAGCACTACTGTACCAGTAGAGTCTATCAAATAAGGTTCAGGAATTCAGGGCTCAAATGGTTAATTTCAATATTCTGGAATAATAGTAAAATCGATAGAGAGTTGAGGTTATATTTAATGTTTTAATGTAACGCTCGAATTTATGTGCATCGGGTAAAATAATTTTTTTCAGTGTGTCCATATTTTTTTCCGACGTCTTCAGATAACAACTAGGGTGTGATTTTGTATTTTGTTGCCTTACTTAGTAAAGTATTGCACTGCACCAATCGTAAATCGCTAAATATGAATTGAATGAATACATAAGTAAATACACGAAATTATATTAGGATGAAAGTAAACAAAGTTTGCTTTAGAAGCGTTAAGATGTATTGGAAGATAAATGTGTCAGCGGCCAGCCATGAGACTCGAACTCACATCCCTGTGAATACGCGTAGCAGTGCTTTACCTTTAAGCTAAACTGAGACGCGTAATCACAGGTATGTGAATTCGAGTCTCATGACCGGCAGCCGACATATTTTTCTGCAAAATATGGGCAGTTTATCCTGTACATGTTATATTATTGTCATTATCCCGCGTTTGAGAATAATATTATTTCCTTATCTTACAGAATTATATATCTAATGTGGAGGCGCAATGGCTTAGTGGTTAGGGCAGCGGACTCGCGGTCATAGGATCGCGGTTTCAATTCGCAGACCGGGCGTTGTGAGTGTTTATTGAGCGAAAACACCTAAAGCTCCACAAGGCTCCGGCAGGGGATGGTGGCGAACGCTGCTGCACTCTTTCACCACAACTTTCTCTCACTCTTACTTTCTGTTTCTGTTGTGCCTGTAATTCAAAGAGTCAGCCTTGTTACACTGTGTCACGCTGAATATCCCCAAGAACTACGCTAAGGGTACACGTGTCTGTGAAGTGCTCAGCCACTTGCACGTTAATTTCACGAGCAGGCTGTTCAACTGGAACCCTCGACGTCGTAAGCGACGGAGTGCCAACAACAATATATCTAATAGCAGGAGAAATAGTGTTGTTAAGTAATAAAATAATTTATAGGCATTCCAACGAAAAATAAAGAAAATCTTTGTTAGTGTGTTGCTTGCATTTTTAATGCATGGACAATTAAGAAGCTCAAACTTGTATAAGTTCAGTGATGGCTCCGTTCTCTGCTTCTTATATAAAACTGAAGAGCTATTGTTAGTTTCATTTCCCTGCTAGCTTTCTGCCGAACATAGAAATATATCTTTGTCATCTTTTAGTGAGTATTATTTGACGATTCCTTTTCATTTCCTCTTATTCTATGTTCTTGCCTTCCTTTTAACGCAAATATCTATTATTTTGTGTTCTATGAATAGCTACCATTTTGAATCACTCTGTCTACATATGTATGGAGAATAGCTGGTTGAAATGTAATTTAGAATGTCCAAGCAAGACTTGTTTGTTTTGACGTGAACCAAGTGATAACACGCATTCTGAACACTTTTCCTGAAACAAGGGAAAAATCTGAATGTAGTTTTAAACTTTTAGCTCATAGAATCGTAATCTAATACCTTGTGGGAAGTTAAATAAAAGAAACTGTAGTATTCATTGAATTCGTTGCCGTTTTCTTCTCACTGTCTCTGTTTTGTTAGGATCATTAATCATTGTCTAAACCAAACATCCCACCCTTTTCAGGATATCAAATTACAACCACTGTCCATCGGATTTAAGGCAATTTATGACTGTTATTTAGTCAAGGCTTCAGTGATTCTATACAGTCTATGGCACGTGGCAAAAGTGCTACGCCAGAAACCGTCATAAATAACAGGTTATGGAAATCAGCTATACATATCCCTGCACATACATTGCAAATCCACAAAATTATATCTTTCTTGTAGTTCGTAAATGCATTGTTGTTATAGGTGCGATTAAACATCGGCTACGGTAAATGAATAAAATCTATTATCCCAAATTGGAGTGCAGTGCATTACATACATATAAATGTGTGTGCATATCTATCTATCTATCTATCTATCTATCTATCTATCTATCTATCTATCTATCTATCTATCTACCTATTACAGTTCTATATTTAAGAGATGAGAAATTATGTACAATATTCAGCATTATTTACATTTGGCGGATATTTGTCCTCATCTTGTTTGTTGTTAACACGTTTCGGTTGATATTACCCTCCAGACTTCCTCAGGTATCTTGGGGAAATTTCGAACCAGGGTTCTCATTCCTAAGGTATTTTTCGATGTTGCTGTTATTATTATTATTATTATTATTATTATTATTATTATTATTATTATTATTCATGTCACTGCCTGGAATCGAACTCAGAATCTTGGTGGTAGTAGCCCACGCTGTTAACCACTACGCCATTTTCCGAAGACACCTGATGAAGGCTGGTGGGTATATCAACCGAAACGTTGTGTTAACAACAAACAAGATGAGGACAAATATCCGTCAAATGTAAATAATGTAAATAATGTTTATATATATATATATATATATAATATATATATATATATATATATATAGATATATTTATATATATATGTTTGTGCGTGTGTGTGTCTGTATGTGTGTTTAACATAAAGGCACATGAGGTGCCTACCTGCTAGAAAGAGGAGCTAAAACCCTCGGTTAAACCAACAATCACACTGAAAAATTCAACACATAACAAAAGTAGTCGGTCGAATGGATAAAGAATTTAAACATACTATAACAGCTTAATGCTATATAGTTTGACATTTGGATGCACTTGTAACATTATTTCACGTTCTGGCGAAAAGGCCTTAGCACTCCTCAGCAAGTTTTACTAAGTGAGTGCATGTATTAAATGATTTTTACCTAAAATGTATGTATTAAATGATTTCAAAATAGATAGATAGTAATAATAATAATAATAATAATAATAATAATAATAGACAGCGAAACGGGCTGATTACTACCTAGCTCAGATACCAGGAAACCTCAAAATGGCTGAAGTTCAAAAGATAGTGCTCATGGGAACTGCCCATATCCTACGTAAAATACTGTCTATGTGATCTCAAAGTTTAAAACAAACACATATTTTTCTTATGGTTTCTCAAACATTCTCTAGAACAACACTATGTACAAATCCAAATATATGATACCCTGGGCATAACACCTACATGAACGTCTAACTTGTTGACTCTTGAGGTCTCTGGGTGAGACTTGGATCCAACTTGTACAAATGCAAAGCAAAAGTCAACCATAAAATGATAATAATAATAATAATAATAATAATAATAATAATAATAATAGCGAGCACAAACGACTTCATGACAATGTGGCAACAATGATCCATTGGGAGCTCTGTGGAAATCACAGCCTACAAAGAGCAAAGACGTGGTATGAGCGAACTTCAGAAGGAGTTAGCGAAAATGAAAATTGCAAAATCCTGTGGGATGCAATTATCCATTGCGTTGACCCGACCAGACATAGGAAACCGGACATTGTTGTGGTGAATAAAAAAGACATGTATGATAAGCGACATAGCATGCCCCGGTGACAACAGGATCAATGTGAAAGAAGAAAAGAAAGAAGCAACTATGACGATTTAAAGTCGGAAATACGAACGTTGTGGTCAATGAAGAGAGTAGATGTGATACCAACAGTAATTGGTGCACTTGGAAGTATCAGCACTCAACTACCAACATGGCTGAAAAAGATGGGTGCAAGTGTGAAGGTAGAACACCTACAAAAATCAGCATTGTATGGAACTGCAAGAATTCTTCGCAGGGTTCGATATGGCAAGCTAATTGTCTCGGCTATTGTTTGATCCAGGATTACGACTCCGTCAAAGAGATGAGCTATGGAAAAAACGCATCGGATAAAGTGCAACCGAACCTGTTCAAAATCAAGGAAATGTTGGAGTTGTTGCAACTGTCGATGCCTACGTACCGTCAGTAAGACTTTCCCACCTTAATGAAGCAGATGATGACAAGAGCACCTGACCAGGTGAACACGTTTCTTCCACAGAAAGTAAAACAGCATGCGGTGCCCTCCAGTCAAACAACAGTAGATGACGGGGAGAATGTGGGCATTTACCATCTTTATCTGACATCTCTGAGGAAGTTCCCTAGGTGGTTGCTCTGTTTGTCACTTCATCCCAGTTCTCTGAAGGATTGGAGCAAATCAGAAACCAATTTAAATGGTCCGTGTATCCACCGCCCCATGATGATATTAGACCGTATGTACCTGCTTCTCAAGATGCTGAGCTGTAGTCCCAGTAATTATTTTTAGTATAGGCCCCAATCCAGCAACTTTGAAGTGAGGAGCTCTGCGTATTATAATATAAACCTTAGCACAGGACTGATACTCTATTTTAGTAATCCCATGAGCGATGAAATATAATTTTGACTTCGGTGAGATCGAACAATACATCATGTTCTTTGGATGAGCTACTCACCACATACGAATACTTTCAGTCATTTTAAACGGAAATTATTTTGCCTTTTACATTTTACGAAATTTAAAGTCTAGATAGCATATGTTCATGAAGATATTTCAACGTAGACGAAAATTTGCCGTCTGGCGTTAGTATTTAGCAACGGATACAAATGAAATTAAAATATCAATTTACTACAACAAACTAGGTGTGATAGGATGCGGTAGATGGGAACTGGGGAAAAGATGTACAGTGATCTTTGACTTATATTTTCCTGTTACAATTTAGAAACAGCTGCTTCATAAAAGTTTTGTATTCACCTTCAGAAAGCTTAATGATATTGCCGTCAAGATAACTAAAGGTTAAATGATAAAACTCGTCTGTGGAATATTTTTCTTATCTTTTGCCTTGTGAAAAATTTCAATAGATTACTGATTCTGTAGAGTTTGTTTTATTTTCTGTGAATCTATATCCATTTGTACAACGAGTACATTCACAAAAGAAATGCTACTTGCTGATGATACTGTGCTGCTGCTAAAATGGTTGCATATATTATTACAGTTGTTTGTTAAAGTCGATAACGGCTTTTGTTATATATCGTCGGAAATGTATAGGGAGATTTTAGGAGACCTAAAATGTTTAATACTCCATGTTTCAACAGACATAATTTGCCATTGATTCCTTCTCATATATGTTCATGTAATATATTTATCTCACTCACTGTGATTCTGTCTCATATATATATTTGTATGTATGTGTGTATGTGTGTGTGTATGCGCGTGCGTGCGGGCAACAAAGGAAAGCAAGGGTATTTTCAGTAACACTCATGACGAATTCTTGATTTATTAGAATCATTTTCGTTTCCAGAGAAGAAAGAATTATTATTTAGAGGTAAGTTGGACCAGCCCAGACCCAAATGAGAAGGTGTGGTATACCTAAATTACAAGAACCCTCCAAAAGCTTACATCCCATTAATGAGAAGACAGTCTAATTGTCTGGAGAATATTGGACAGCAGTGGACACGTATTTCAGAGTTAGAAGTCCTCATCGGAACAGTCACACTACCTTAATAGATCGAAATATGCAGGTAAATAAATATCGAGTAGAACACGTTTATGACCTAAATAACAAAAATGCTATAAGTATTCCACCAGTGAAACTGCAGAAGAGGTCACTACGTGGTTTTGGGTAAATGGAACAGTCCAAGAGTTTGGTGTTACTGGGATTTAAGTTGCAACTTGATCAACTCCGACTGTGTTAAACGGGCAAGGGGTTCTAATAGGTAAAATCCCGTAATTCTCTGAGATTTCAGAAATAACACTAAAGATGTATTCCAGACCATCTGCCAAATATATCTCAAAGTTATATATATATATATATATACATATATATATATATATATGTGTGTGTGTGTGTGTATATATATGTAAGTATGTGTGTGTATGTGTGTGTGTGTATATATATGTAAGTATGTGTG
>NC_068982.1:135486405-135489271 GCF_001194135.2 Octopus bimaculoides
ATGTGTGTGTGTGTGTGTATATATATGTAAGTATGTGTGTGTATGTGTGTGTGTGTATATATATGTAAGTATGTGTGTGTATGTGTGTGTGTGTGTATATATATGTAAGTATGTGTGTGTATGTGTGTGTGTGTGTGTGTATGTGTGTGCGTGCGTGTATGTTTTGTAGTATCTTTCAGGTTTCACTTGTAGATTTAATCATTCATTTCAAACCCGTTCTTCTTCAACAATGAACTTTCGATAATATATTAGTGGCATTTACCAATTAAGATATATTACTTTATCTGCTAGAATGCCTTTCTTCATTTTTAGGAAATGACAGATCCAGGAAGAATCTTCAGTGAGTAGGCAGTCACAGTATTGTTTAAAGCAGGTTTGTTCCAGGTTTTAGATCGAAACACCTTAAAGTTTTTCTTTTACGTAAACCCAACTGAAAATTATATTGCGTTAATAAGGAATCTATTCAACAACTAAGTATCTTACAGAATTTAGTCTGCAATATTGGTTGGCATATTTTACGAGATGCAATTACTTTTGGAAACAAACCTTCGTGTTTCGAAAAAGAAACACCTACTCTTTGCGGATTTTCAGAGAGGACAGAATTATATTATTAAGCCTTCAAAGAAAGAATACTTATTTAGAAAACTCAAGTGAGGTTTTAAAACAATTACATGTTGTGGTTGCCACTTTGTTGAGGAAGAAACTTCGTAACGACAAAACAATTCTTTAGGCAAATAAATACACTGATAAGCTTCGATATATTGAAGGCCTGTTGAAGCCATATAGCGTACATAACGTCTGCCATCCATTACATCTGCAAAAATCACACCCTTAAGTCTATAGAATGAGTTCCTGTAGTTTCATTTTCATTTTTAAAGTCAGAACCCTTGAACCTTTACAGAACCCCGATACATATGGAAGGAGGGAGACGTTATCCTTAAGAAACGAAGCTAATTAATGTTTATTAAAAATATTTTATCAAAATACAAAAATTTAGCAATTAGTATGATAGTAGTGACCGATTCCTTATTAAAGCCGATTAATTCGCACATTAAATATTTTCGAGAATAATTATCCGCTCTCATAATCCCATTTTTATTCAGTCAAAAATGTCGTCTGTTATTGTGGAAGGAAGAAATCAATAAAATGTGAATAGAATTGAGATGGAGAAGTTTAAGTGGGATGTTCAAAAATCTTGTTATGTATTCGCACTTTTAATCTGAAATGTTTAGCTGTCATCAAGATGACAAGTTTACTATTTTGTGTAGTTTAGCAAATCAAAGCGATATTGATCATGCTGTCATATTCCTGATCTAAACCCATTAGATTTTAGACGTTTGAATGAGCTATTCAACATGATGTATTTGTTTAGAGTTATTTTATAAGCACGGGTGATGTGAGGAGATAGAAAAAACGAAAACGAAATAGGATGTGGTTTTATGATATTCAATAGGCATATAATAATATTTACGCTATCGAGAAATTTTTCTGGAGACATACATTACTAGCCATGAATTTACACTTTATATACATATTTTGACCCTTCTCTTTCTTCCACTAAGTTTTCTCCCAAGAGAATGTTTGATTTCAATGACGCAAATGAAAAAAACATGTCAGATATAAACTGACGATGTCATATACAACAATGGACTGTTTTGCATTAGGCTATCTTCTGTTGCTATGGAAGGGAGGATAATGTATGTTTTCTAACCCCTTTAACTATCCCTGGAAACATTCAAGGTCACAAACCGGTAATATTAATTCGTCGGATTAACTGGTTATATCATTAATTATTGGATACATAAAGTCTAACATGTCGAATATTTTATGTGTTTTTGTACAAAGGATTTCTGCTCATGAGTCTTTTTCTGACATATTCTTATATAATTGTTATATATAAAGAGCTATGCATCTGTTGAACGCGCGTGTGTGTACATTCGTACGTATGAGCGTTCGTGTGTACGTGCGTGTGTGCGCGCGTGTGTGTGTCTGTATGTCTGTGTGTGTGTGTGTGTGTCTATGCGTGTGAGTATATGTGTATGTGTGTATATATCTGTGTGTATGTGTGTTTATTCAAAGTTGTCAATTTCGATATCCGAAAGCATATAAATCATTTTCCATCGGAAAAAAATTATAATCCGAAGCTTTCCAATTAACGTACATATTGACTCGTGCTTTATTTCCATTACTAATCACTAAGGATTATCTAGAAAAGTAAAATATGAAAATTTGTCACATATGTTTCGTATTTCCAAATGAAGTTTTGGAACAGGACTGACGGGAAGAAAGTCTGTAGGTGTTTCAATATTTCTTGAAAACAATCTAATTTAGGTTACATCATCGTGTCCTTTGCCTTCCTGAATCGGGAACAAAACATGTATTACTCTTTTACTCTTTTACTTGTTTCAGTCATTTGACTGTGGCCATGCTGGAGCACCGCCTTTAGTCGAGTAAATCGACCCCAGGGCTTATTCTTTGTGAGCCTAGTACTTATTCTATCGGTTTTTCTTTTGCTAAACCACTAAGTTACGGGGACGTAAACACTTTAGCATCGGTGGTCAAGCGATGTTGGAAAAGCAAATACAGACACACAATCATATACACACACATATACATATATATGTTGCATGTCTCGTTTCTCTATTTGTTATTTTCGTTGTTCGAAAAAAGTTCGTTTTCTGTTTTCGTTTTTAAGTTTTCGTTTCTCATTGTGCTTAACATTTTTCTTGATACCCTGTACCCATATATGCATGTATGTATACATATAGATGTAGGTATGTACAAATATGTATGGATATATGCATATATTTATATTATATTATATAGATACACACACACACACACACATATATATATATATATATAT
>NC_068982.1:135494130-135495197 GCF_001194135.2 Octopus bimaculoides
TATATATTAATCATATATATATAAATATATATATAAATCATATATATATAAATATATATATAAACCATATTATATATATATGTTTATATATACAATATATAATATATATATAATATTATAAAACGTTTATATATATATATATATATATATGTGTGTGTGTGTGTGTGTGTGTGTGTGTGTGTGTGTGTGTACACAACCACATAAAGGACAGGTAGATGTCTTATATGCATTGACAGACTGAAGGTAATTGAGGAAGACTTTCTAAAGGTTTTTGATAAATTCTCAACAGGAATGAAACAAAACTTGTCACACCTGAGATATCGTTGACTGCACGTTTGTGTCATTTAAAGATATCAACGAAGGATAAATGCTCTGTGTTTGGGATATAATAGTAAAAGAAAAAAAAAATCATCGAAGCTTTTCATATAAATGAGGCAGATCTGTCATGACATTCTTTGAGAGGTCGGATATAGATATAGAAAGACTTGAACTATTCGTCTTTCTTTTTCATAATTACAGAACTTTTGATATTTAAATATTCCACAGTAGACATTGATGATCGACGCAGAACCAGAAATAATCTTCCTGAGTAGAAACTGCAATGCAGTGTGTTGAGGCGTTGAGGCTTGTCCGTTTCACTTATATTTCAAATTCTCGTGCAACTTGAATGAAAGTAAAAGCTTCCGATTTCATCTCTCTTAAAATACAGTTTCGTTTAAACAACTCAGAAGTTAACACTTCTTTTGGAAATAAAGCAGAAATGATACAGTGTTGGGTCTAAAAACTTTATAGTATTTATGTTCAACTATCTACGCTTAATTTCGAATCTGTTTTTGAATCGACTTGACATTTCATTCTCAATAAATAGAAACTGTATAGCAGTAGTAGTCTCAGAGTAGAATTACTCTGTTTCTCTATGGTTAAGACGTTTGCTTCCCAACAATGCGGTTCTGGGTTCAGTCCCATTGCATGTCACCTTCAGCAACGTCTTCTGATATAGCTTCGCGCCCACCTAAGACTTGTGATTTCGTAAACGGAAATTGAAAGAAGCCCCTCGGATATATATA
>NC_068982.1:135495638-135497701 GCF_001194135.2 Octopus bimaculoides
TATATATATATGGGCTAAATTTGACGATATATTATGTTTTTTTGAGGAAGAGTGTGATGTATTAATAGTCAATGGCGTTAGAGAGCATAAAGATTAAACTAGTACTTGAGAAAATGGTAAAACTGTTACTTAGCTGACCTGGAGGTCTAGAAACCACCTGAATATTGGAAAAGAGTATCATGATGCTTCGCACCGAGTATCAAAATGCTGAAATCATGAATGCTGCTTAGCGTTCGGTAAACACCGTAAACGCTTTCAGACGTGACACGCACAGCTGCAACGGAGACTACGAAGCTTTAACCGACAGAAAGGGACACAGTAGGTGCATCTCATGACTGAAACAAGTAAATAATAAGAGATAAAGAATCTGCTGAAGCCTTCCGTCTGGAGAAGGATATAGTAAACGCCAATAGGAAGGACACAACAACCACAAGGTTTTGAACTCTCCTCGCGCGCGCAATGACGGAAAATTTCTACTCATCGCAAATAAACAATAATGTATATAGATTTATAATTCTATGGAACAGCATTCATCACTCCTTAGCAACATCTCTATAACCGACCAGGCCACCATCACTACCTCCCCCGACCACTAGCAGACATTTCAATGAAAACAATCACACGGAGAAAAAAACGCCATTGCAAGAGGTGACGGAATTACGCAAGAACAGTGTTTCGCAAGGAAATGAATTAACAATTTTAAACTGATCCCATTGATGCTTCCCAGATAAGCTTTTGCTATTATGTCGTGAACGAATTATTGCTAAAAGCATCTAATTAATCTCATCAATAATTTTTAATTCGGTACATTATGATAAAATCAAAGGTTGTGAAGAGGTTTACTCTATATTTGTACTTGAAGTATTTCGTTGTTTTTTGTATTTTATTATTAATTTTTCTCTTTAAAGGTTCATTGCAATCATTCAACAAAAAAAAAAAAGTGTTAAAATTTAACAAAAGAAAATTGTTAAAATAAATATTCTTAGTAATTAAATCGTGGCAAATATATTATTCTTAAAATGGGATTTAATTATTTACGCTGGTAAATTAAATTATATTTCATTCTAATGTGAGTTTCCTGTTTCTCATATAACTTTCGCTTTTATCATCTCATTCAAGTAGAGAAACTTCTACGGTCATTCATCATATGCTTTTTATTTTGTTTTCAGTTTGGAAAGACACCCCTCCCCTTAAAACAGTCACTGAAACAATAAAAACAGTTAAAATAATAACTACAACAAACATCATTAAGTATGCAGTTCAGAAGATATCAAATTCTAACCCTAGAACGAACATTGTATCTGCGGTTGCTCATAGAGGTGATGATGATGATGATGATGATGATGGTGATGATATTGTCTTCTTTCTTTTAGGAATCAATATATTTTCAGAGTAGGTTTACTGTGAGTAAATTACAAGAGATACACAGAATCATTCTTTATATGATGATTATATCGAACCCTGAAGGAATCTTTTGTAAGCTTTCTATTATTTTCGAACTCTATATATTTTCCACTTATACACTCTGATATTTTTTCCTGTTCTCGGAACATCATTTTAGAGCATCTAATTTGTTCTTCTCTCCGCTAACTTTTCTTTTTTATACGTAATACCATTTTTATGACTTTTTACCATATTCAAGTTTTCTTTAGAGGATTTTCTTTTTCTACGGGTTTATTTTTGTTTTTTACCTTTCATTTTATATTTAACATTTTGTGAAACAACCCTACATTTTCCATTCATTTCCACCCTCCATTCCATTAATTATTCTCAGTCAGCCCCGCTACCCACATGCTCATCACACTCACTACTTCTCTCATACAGTAAGCAAAACACCTGCACATTCAAATGTACTCCTACTTACAAAAGACACACACACACGCACCCATACATTTAAATGCAGACACATACATTCATGAATAAACTCATACACAACAGTTATACACTATTATAGTTACCTCTTTATTTTCTCCTTCATTCACCCACTTATTCACGCAATGAGAGTGAGCGCGTGAATAACTGAATGTACACACACACACACACACACACACACACACACATAC
>NC_068982.1:135497711-135507956 GCF_001194135.2 Octopus bimaculoides
TATATATATATATATATATATAAGCTTATGTACACATATAATATGAAACTCTATTGCACATGCACACCAAGTTATAATGTTTTCGCTCACTTCCGTCCTATATAAGTATAATCATATATTTAGTGAAAATATATTCCTTTACAACTTCTTCAAAAATTCATTGTCTGGAAATTCTGAATGAGCTACAATAAACTCAATATTCTTCACTTAGAATGACCAGGCTGAGGAGTGGCCGTGTGGTGAGAAGTTCGCTTCTTAACCATAAGGTTCCAGGTTCAGTATCGTTACGTGGAACTTTGAGCAAGAGTCTTTTGATAGAGCCTTTGACCTGCCAAACCGTTGTGAGTGGATCTGTTAGACGGAAACTAAAAGAAGACCATCGTATATATATATATGTGTGTGTGTGTGTATGTGTGTGTGTCCAGAAAGGAGGTCACTAGTATTCTAAGACCTGAAGGCGGCGAGTTGTTAGCAAGCAGGTCGACTTTGCCTTTCATCCTTTCCAGTTCGATAAAACTAGTACCAGCTGAATAATGGGGTAGATTTAATCGACTTAGCCTATGCCCCGAACTTGTTCTTGTGCCAAAATTTGAAACCAATATTTTTAGATCTCTATTACAAAAAAAGGTTGACCATGCGAGGCATTCATTGAAACAATTCACAGAGAAATAACATATAACCAAATATGGACTTAAGGTTCTAACATGATATGCGCTATCTCCTAGTAAATGACTTAAAACGCTGAGAAATGCTTTATAGCTTATATATTGGTTTGTCATAAATTCACTCGTGTTTTTCCTACTTGGCACTCCATTGTCATATATCGAAAAAGAGGTACAGTTTATTCAAATTATAGAAACTAGGAACAAAATTTGTAGAGGAAGAATAGAGCTCCACCGCTCTCCAGTAAACACTACATTAGAAATATTTTTCATGTTAATTGAAATAACATTGGAGAGAATTAAAATATACAGAAATAAAGCAAAGAGTACAGAAATGAACGAATTCATCTGGTAACCCAATAAAATCTAGTGTATTATAAACACACAGTCATCTGAAAGGAGAAGCTATTTTCCTATGACGAAACAACGGCAATTAATATATTCGCGTTCGAATCTGCCCGAAAAAAATTTAGAATAAATTTACAAGTAATCTTTCTAATGTATTAGTTGCATCAATTCTTACAAAACCAGCGCATCTAAAAGTTGCAACTGTTAAAATGTCTGGAGAGCTACAACATAGTTCAGAGTTTATACATTCTATCCAAATCCTCGAGGAGACAACCGCAAGTTTCATATTAACAAGCTATATTAATTAGGCGTCTACAGTTCAGAAATCAATATTCCTTTGAAGTTTCTCTCATCTAAATGTCAGATGCCGCCCATCGCTCTTTTATACTGTTTACTTCTGTCTTAATTACAGCAGTTTTTCTATATTTATGACTGACTATGTAGTTCTACTTCTCCAGAAAAATATTAAATACTTTCTTTTCATTCTGCTCTACTTTCTTTAATATTATTTTAATGTCTTCTACACTGTCTTTCTTGTGTATATATTTTTGTGCAACGTTTCAAAGAGACTAAAACATAATTTGTACATAATTTAACTATCGAAAACATACGCAAAAACAAAAATAATAATTTTATCAAATTATATATGTACATAGAATATACATAGCTGGGGGAAATGAAAGTTTTGAAACAGGTTTACGGCATCTAAATATGTAGCACGCTGATAGTAATACACCTGACAAAACCGTTTTGTCTCGCCTCTAACTTAGTATAATCACAATCATGTCGGTGGATGAAACACGAACTTGCAATCCTCCTGGGTGAAGAATAGACGACGTAATCGTTTGACAACAATATAACTTGTATAAATATGACACATAATTATTCTAAAGATTATGAAATATAAATATATGGATGCTTTCAAAGATTCGTCAAAATCTACTCTACACATTTTCGGTTTATTCACTGTTTCAATGAATGCCATTATTATAGTTAAATGAAACTTATTCACCTGAGATGATGGTAATTGTATCTTAAAAGATTTTTGGGATATTTTCGAAATGAGCAGTGATCAATAATTTTGAAATATTTCCGACAATATTGTATGTAATCTGTCAACTATTTATTGATCTGTGCATTATATCTATAGAATTCAAGCTGGAAATTACATGAAATGATTAATAGACCAAAGCAAGCATATTCTCAGTCTTCGGTACGAATGGAAAACATGATTTATATATTATCAAATGCAAAGAGTAACACAGAAGAATTACGCAACGTAACATCCTGTAAATATACAATATTGCCATTCAATAGATGTAGATGATATATGAAGTCTTTGTCACAGAGAAAGAGGAAGCAAAGCTGATTTGCTTCCATTAGTCAGTACACCAATGTTTTCATGAAAGGAAACATAATCGATCGGAGCCAACGCTATTTGAACTTACTGCTGCTGTATACCCTCAGGTAAGCAAGTTGTTAGTGACAAAGGCGATTGTATTTGGCAACAAATAAGATGAATTTAGATAATATAGTTAGTGTAATTATTTACTTTATCAGACAACTCATCACAATTGAGGCTTAAAATATAAATGTTTGTAATCATGAATGTATCACATATTAGTCTTCTTTGATATTTCATACTACTTTGGCTTTGTGTTTTATATTTACCCAACATTTTGGATGGTGGAACATTCGTTTGTTGTCATTATACATTCTAACAACAACCAGTTCTTTGAGAAATATCTGATCCACAAGTTCTTCCCTAAAGTACTACTCTTTATAAAATACCTTGAATTTACATAAAATATTAACGCAGTACATCATACTATATTATGTTCTAAAGCCTACTCTTGGGCGGCGAACAGGCAGAGTCGTTAATGCGTCAGATCAAAAATGCTTAACGGCTACTTGTTCCGGCTCATTATATTCCAAGTTCAAATTCCGTCGAGGTCGACTTTGCCTTTCATTCTTTCGTGGTCGATAAAATAAGTACCAGTTGTGCACTGGAGCCGATATTATCGTTTCGTTCCGTCTTTCTGAAAAATTTTAAAGGTTGTTCGTATGTTTCATAAATAAAGTAGGTTTTACTCAGAGTGTTTTGCGAATGAGCCTCATACCGCAACTGGCTTCCTTATGCGAAACGGAAGTACTTATTTCCTAAATGAAAACCACAGCAAATGAAGAGTTTTAGAAATAGTTGAATAAATAACATGAATAAAGCATAGACAAACATCCCCAAAAATGAGGAAAATAATGGATCTACTCCAATCACATAAAATATTTTATAATTGCACTCTAAATTACACCGATACTAAACTGCATAGTACTGTTTTACTAGATAGGGTACTATTTCTAACAGTATTTATAATACCATCATCTTTCAATCATGAGCGTTGTGAACAAGAACAAGACCAATAATGATAATAATAGTCTGGTAATATGCCATACGGTTGATTATTATTATGAAACTGCATGACATATTACTAGTCAATGTACACCACTAGCCCAGAAGGAATGTAAGAGACGTCATGAGAAGGATTGTTCATTGGGCACTTTGCAACAAGTATTGACTTGACAGAGCAAAATAGTGGTACGAACAAAAACCTGAAGGCATCATCGAAAATGATATTGTAAAGATTCAATAGGATCTTATGATTCAGTGTGACCATGAGATAGAGAATAGGAAACCAGACATAGTGTTAATTGAGAAAGAAAGCAAATGATGCTGGATAAACTAGGTATGCGATAAGGAAGGTGGAGGCGCAATGGCCCAGTGGTTAGGGCAGCGGACTCGCGGTCATAGGATCGCGGTTTCGATTCCAAGACCGGGCGTTGTGAGTGTTTATTGAGCGAAAACACCAGAAACTTGTGTACTCTTCCACCACAAGTTTCTCTCACTCTAACGTCCTGTTTCTGTTGTACCTGTATTTCAAAGGGCCAGCCTTTTCACACTGTGTCACGCTGAATATGCCCGAGAACTACGTTAAGGGTACACGTGTCTGTAGAGTGCTCAGCCACTTGCACGTTAATTTTACGAGCAGGCTGTTCCGTTGATTGGATCAACTGGAACCCTCGACGTTGAAAGCGACGGAGTACGATAAGGAAGAGAGAAAAGTCGATAGATATAACAGGTTAGCTTGGGAGGTTAAGCAATTGTGGTTGCTGAAAAAAGTGGTAGTAGTACTCATAATTGTCGGAGCCCTGAGAACAGCAAGTAAAAACCTTGAGAAGTACATTGAACAAATACGTGCTGTAATAAGGGTGGAGTACTTGCAGTAAACAACACTGCTTCGAACCGATCGAATACTTCGGATGATGTTCGAAAAATAACGGGTGTTACCTTAGTTCGCTGGTAGTGAACGGCTGACACCATAGTATATTTCCAGTGTTAGAAGCTATGCAAAGATAATATAATAATAATAATAATAATAATAATAATAATAGTAATAAACACTCTGATGCAATACCAGGCGGTGGCTCTCCTATATTCTGATGATAAATGACTGGAAGTGTTATATTTTACTGATTTGTCTTAGATGGGCTACAGCAAATATTTTGCAAAATACTATAGATTTTTCTTTTCAATTGCTTGACCTTAGCCAATTGATCATGTCCTTGAGTGGCTGACGATACGTCCACTCTGATCACAAGCGAGAGTAGTGGGGGAGCACCATAGCCATGTGCTGAGACAGACTCTGGGGTTTGAATAATTTAACCCTGGAAATATGGGTGGTCCTGATAAGTATATTGGACTTCGTATATTTGTACCCTGCGTCACTTTGATGGTGTGTGTTGTTCTCTAAATAATAATGATGATAACAGTTTCTGATTTAGAACAGGGCCAGCAATTTTAGAAGACGGTACCCATTTAATGCCATCCACCCCAGTACTTGACTGAAAGAAGGAAAGGCCAAATTAACGTCGGCACGATTTAAACTTAGAACATAAACGACCTGTAAAATATTAATAGCAATAACGATGATGAGGATGATGATAATGTCTTTGCTAAACACAAGTGTTGAGAAAGATATCAAAAACGGTAGAGCATGATTTAGTGTGGGAATATACAAAACCCCTTGTGAACAAAGGAAACAATAAAAACAAGAATACCCAAGAACAACATCGCTCTTGTCCACCACTAATCGTTTCCTTTAGCATATTACCCTCTTATTTCTTTATTGCCCACAAGGGGCTAAACATAGAAGGGACAAACAAGGATAGACAAAGGACCAAGTCTATTACATCGACCCCAACGCGTAACTGGTACTTAATTTATCGACTCCAAAAGGATGAAAGGCAAAGTCAACCTCAGCGGAATTTGAACTCAGAACGCAACGGCAGACGAAATACCGCCAAGTATTTCGCCCGGTGTGCTAACGTTTCTGCCAACTCGCCGCCTTGATTACATCGACCCAGTGCGTAACTGGTACTGTTTTTATCGACCTCGAAAGGATGCAGGCAAAGTCGACCTCGGTGGAATTTGAACTCAGAACGTAGCGGCAGACGAAATACCGCTAAGCATTTCGCCCGGCGCGCTAACCTTTCTGCCAGCTCGCCGCCTCTTGGTAGAAGACTGTGAACGCTTGAGAACGAGCTGATACAAGCGCTCTGTCTCAGGCTTACCGTGACTTAGGACTGTGGGAAAATATGCTTGGAATCGGTGGAGATGTCGCAACTTCATCGTATGCTTGCTTACCATCAAAAACAGAATGCTCAGCCCTCCACGCAATGAGTATTAACAATATGGAATGCCTTCAGCAGAAATTGAAAGAGTATACCTTCCAGTCTGGCCAAATGTGAAAGGCACAAATGTCATGCGGTAATAATTGACGCAGACGATACAGATATTCGCCATCGTCAACAAATGCTAAGCACTTTGCTAACACTCTGGCCCAAATCCTGAAGTCTGGATTTAGCAGAATTATGAGCCGAAAATTATTAATGGGGTCCCCCTTTTAGTGTGTTTTCTAAGCAGCACTACTGCTCTGTGACTCACAGATTCAGGGAATCTTCTGTTCTGTTTCTGCTGCAAATTGCAGTAGATATCCACGAAATAGGTTTTGCGCTTAAAAATAAATCTCAAAGTCAGGTGATTTGTCACCCCACCCATTGTTCTTTTGTGGTTATTTTGCTACGTCTGTTTCTTAAGCATTAATTGTTTATTTCTCTTTTCACTTAGTGATCCACAATCAGTACTTAGCATCTTTATCTTTACAGTGTAATGCTGATTTGCAGGAAATACGTTAGAAAGAAAATATATCCTAGAAGAATCTTATTACATCTTGGATGGAACACATATAATCCAAGAATTTTAAGAAATGCCAAAGTGCTCACAATGTTTCGCTGGTTCAACATTAAGTATTGTACAGGCATATTATAAATATAAAATAACACCATAAAATATCACTTCTTTCTGTTATTATTACTAACTATAAAACATCTACAAAATATCTTACTATTAACTTTCATTTGATGCTACACCTCATTTGACTTTGTTGTTTTAAGCCAAATACCTCTTTTAAGCTTTCAATACATTTTTCCGCATTGCCAGATTACTTTCTAAGCTTTATATGTTATGGCAATGCTATATAGATGAAATTTCGAAGTGTTTTAGTAACCTGTACACTCTGCAATTACTTCAAAATACGGCAGTTCGGCTTCCAAAAAATTTGCACAGTTCTGTACGTCACATCTGTAGACAATCTGGTGCGTGTAACAAATATTTTTTGTGTTTGCTTATCATTTTACAATTTAAGTTCAAACTGAAATCAAACGACATGCAGGTGTTTAAACGCAAAATTGGGATTTTCCCCCGATATTTATCCAATATATAACATTACTAAGTTATCTTGAACAAATAAAATACATTATTTCTTTTTTCAACTTATGGAAAGCATTTCAACGTAAGAGTATGTAGCTTGATATTAATGCATAAGAAAATATTTTAAAATGTCAACAAAAAAGATATCCAGAAGTTATTTATTGTTACCTTGTGACAAAATAAATTGGAAATTATCTTTTAGTATTTAGATAACATATTTGCTTGAAGGTGGTTGTTTGTAATCCTGAGAAAAATAATCGGATCACGCGTGACAATCTGTTATTACATTCACAGTGTCTGTAGCAGTTTTCTGATTTTATTGTAGTGAATTTGAACAAAAAACTATCTTGCATTGCATTGACACGTAAATATTTATTGATCAAGATATAAAGAATTTTATTTTCATTGATATAAAATACTTGTAATTGCATTAACAATGGATTGATAAAAACACAATTTATGTTTCAAAAGCTTCTGCATAAGACTATTTCATCTAAAAGCTATTCATTGGAATATTAAATGGATCCAATGGCAAAGAATTAGTAGAAGCACTATAGTAATGATTAAATTCCTTATAGTTTGTAGGTATGTCACTCTAGTTTCAAAGTTCAAATTCTACCAAGTTGATGGCTAAGTCATTCATATAAATAAAATCAGGTGTAAATAAGATAAGGAAATTGATTCATTCGTCCATATTTTTTCTACTTAAGAACTGCTTTTGTCAAATAAAATATGTTGAGGACATTGAAAGTATTGTAAGAAAACGATCTTAATCCTCTCAGACTTGGGCCCCTGTGTCAAACTTAACACTCCACCTGGGCTCACGGGCAAAAAGAAATTGAATAGTTGAATATAAAGCTCAAAAGTAACGATTGCCAGCAAACTAATGGACAGAATCTTCTTCTCTGTGTGTTGTTTGTTACCGCTTTGCTTGGAATCCAGCGAAGATGATGTTTAACTTATCCCCGCTATGGTGGTGGAAATAGGGTGTGACAGGGCTAACGAAGCATAGTCGAATAGTATTAACTTAAGTGTTACTATTTCTGAGTGTGTACTTTGATATCTGTATATTTTTGCCTATTTAGTGAATTGTCAGGAAATGAGAAGCTGGGCCCATATGCCTTGTGAGTGAAAATGAAGACAAAGTATGATTCTTTAAAGACTACAACACGGGGAGAAATTTTTAGAGTGAAATTCTGGGGTGTAACACCGGCTCTTAGTTGAGCTTCATAAAGATCAGCAATTGATGAGGAATGTAATATTCTCTTCTATTCTAGGCACAAGCCTCGAAATTTTTGGGGAGGAGCCAGTCGATTAGATTGACACCAGTTCGCAACTGGTACTTAATTTATCGGCCCCGAAAGTATGAAAGGCAAAGTCGACCTCGGCGGAATTTGAACTCCGAACTCTGAAGGTAAAGACAGACGAAATACTGCTATGCATTTCGCTCGGCGTGCTAACGTTTTTGGTATCTTGCCGCCTTATAAAGAATATAATATTGTATGGTCCTCAAGGCGGCGAGGGGGCAGAAACGTTAGTACACAGGGCGAAATCCATAGTTCGGGGATAGAGAAAGTCTTTAACGTTTCAAGCCTACACTCTTCAACAGAAAGGAACACAGAAAGAAACAAGGAAAGAAAAAAAATGAGTGTAGTGGTCAGTGATCTATCATGGCGAATGCCGGATAGAAGGGTCACACCATATATATATATATATATATATATATATACTGATTTCATATCTATCATACAGGTTTAAATTAAATCACAGTTTATATCAGGAGGTTGTAGACGTAGGCTTGGCGGAACTATGACCAGGCAAGTAACTTGAATGTCACGTCACAGAACTAGTTAAACAGTATTTGTTGAGTAGCGTAGTCAGACGATCCGATGCATACAGAAATTGTAATAGTTTAATTAGGAGGTGACTGAGAGGTCAATAATGTTTGGGGAGTCGGCGTGTTGATCAAAAGGATCGTTAGGTGGTGATTCTAGCTATAGTCTACAAATAAAACAATTTGAATGCTGAACCAGCAGAGTCACTAGTGGAAGATCTATGCATTAAATTAGCACGATATATAATGTACAACTATAATTTCAGTGTATTGTAATGTAGTTCTCTTAAACGTCTGTATGTTGTATCATTAATAATAGAATATACTTGTCGCATGGTGATATTATTTTTACCGCTAAATATCGTTCTTCTGTTTATTGGTTATGATATTTATTTGTCTATTTAATATCACAGTACAGTATTTTCAGTATAATTGCTCTGTCTACTATTTTTGTTGCATATTAAGTCTACGTCATCAGATGAAGTTCATCCATTCATGATATTTGCAGCTTGATAATAGTAATAGACATAAATGTAAATGAATTCGAAAGCAAATTTTCTCTCTGTCTGTCTCTGTCTGTCTCTGTGTGTGTGTCTCTCTCTCTCACCCTCTTACTGTCTCTATTTCTTCATATACAGGGGTTGGATAATATAATGGAAACACCTTAAAATTTCAAACAAATTTATTTTAATATGAAGGTAGGACCGTCTTTGGCAGTAACTACAGCTTGATATCTACCAGGTATGGACTCGTACAAAGTTTGAATTGTTTCCAAAGGAAGTTTTGTTCATTCTTCAGCTAAAACAGTCTCCAGTTCTTGTAGTGATGATGGTGGAGGATATTGACTCCTTACTTGTTTTTCTAAAATGCACCATAAATGTTCAATGATATTGAGATCTGGGAACTGTGTTGGCTAGATAAGATGTTCAACGTCACTAGAATGTTCCTCGTGTCATTCAATAACAATTTTAGCGGTGTGAAAAATCAATGTTCGCCAAATTCCATTGAGCGAACATATAGAGACGTGGTAAAAAAATGCTTCTAATTTTTCCTTTCCACAAACTAAATCAGTACCTCTACCAAATCGTCATTGCTTGTATAAGTGCGTAGTGTGCTACATACAGACGATGAATTGTCTATGGACCAATGTGAAATGAGGTACTTTGCAAAAGAATACAACGCACCGCTCGGTTCGGGAAACGAAGGCAAACACGATCTTGCAAACCTGCGTGTATCACATTAACAATTAGGCGACGCACCCTCATATACACATATACATACATACATACATACATACAAATGTGTTATTACGTTGATTTATATGTATATATAGCTGAGGAGAACTAATCAAATTTGCGCTAACAAACGTATTTTGGAGAGTTCGAAACTCAGGTCCTAGATTATCCACATCTGGGTTATGCATTTACCTCATGTTCTTCCTACAGGTAAGACGAAATTTATAATGATCGCCACCCACAAACATCTTTGCCAGTATATATATAGTGAAGCTATACTATAGCGTCGCATATTATCGACAGCTATTTCCAGTAAATATTGGTGCATTGTTGTATCACTAT
>NC_068982.1:135512099-135514072 GCF_001194135.2 Octopus bimaculoides
ATATACATATATATGTGTGTGTGTGTGTGTGTGTGATAGTGAACATTTATAGAACATTTATATATATGTGTGTGTATATATATATATATATATATATATATTAATGTCCTGTAAATGTTCACACACACATACATACATACAAGCATACATACATATATATATGTGTGTGTGTGTGAACAGTTACAGAACATTTATATATATACATATGTATATATATATATACAATATATATATATGAATGTATATGTACACGTGTATATATATATATGTATACAATATATATATATATATGTATGTATATGTATATATATAGATAATTAACAAATACACACACACACACACACACACACACACACACACACACACACACACACACACACACACACACACACACACACACACACACACACACACACACACACACACACACACATATATATATATATATATACATACATATGTGCGTGGGTGTGTGTCTATTGTTTACTGCATAAAATATGGCCCCCAAAATAATACTCTGAAAGTCAGCTGAGATACATTTTATCTTTATTGGTGGTGTTGTACGATCATTTATCAAAGTTAAACAACTCCCGTAATGTGAAGCCATGTATATTATTGTATTATATTTTACGTATTTATACACACCATGATAGTAGGCAATAAACTTCAACTCTCACGCTATTGTGAAATTAAAATATCTTTTGGTGAACATAATTATGCTGAGCAATGTCCTAAGCGGTACCTTCTGTGCCTCAATGGTATTGTTCACAGCAAACCTGTTTATTTCCGAGTTTTAGACATTTGACAACTTTCGTATATTATATTTTTTCCTAATCTCATTTGCTTTTGTATATTTGTTTTTTGTCTGCCGGACTTTTGGAGACAGTTTTAAAAAATATGCAAAGAAATTATTATATTATAGAAAAAAACCAAAGAAAATAACTGCTTTACGAAATTATATATGTCTTGTGAGAATACTTTGCTAGTTAATTCTCAGACGTGCTAGGTAGATCCACAGGTATATTTTACAACTATACACGCGAGTAAATTAGATGGGCTGTGCACAGATGGAACGCCTTCCATTATAGATTTGTTCAACAAGAAATAGAATTACATACCTACAGAAACAACGCCATACATACATAAAAGCGTACGTGGGTGTGCGAATACGTATATATGTATGTATATATATATATATATATATATATATGCACACAGAAATGGAAAGGGAGATGTTTATAAATATAAATATATATACACACATATACAAAAGTTGTAAATCAATAGCTTGATATAAAATACATTAACGATTTTGATAAATATATAGCAAATATTTCGCTAGAATGAGAATGATTGGCAGTAAAATAGCATAACACATTTAAAAACAGCCTTCCCCAAAGAAAACCATTCTTGACAATTATAATTTTCAACAATACATTATTGCGTCTGCGACGGAATTAATGTATTTATAATATATTGCAAAGCTTATTGAAATGCTCAAGTTGGAACATATGACATATGTTGCTATGTAATATAATAAGGATAATAATATTGTATGAAACATTTATAGGATATGCAGCTTATAATATGTCTCACAGACGCATGCATAAACGAGCAACGATACACAATCACATAACGGCCAGCGCGCTCGCACGTACACGCATGCAGTTAAGTATTCACATATAAACACAGACAAAGACACAAAGACAGCTGAATACACACTGTAGATTTTAATGTGTAGAAATTCCATGACACATTTTCTAGAGGCTCGCAGTTCACATTCTCATGATTTCAGGCTTTGTGAACCATTCATTTAACAAATGAATTGAATCGACAGTATTAAACCTTTATACGTACTGGCATATACACATACCTTCAAACGCCCACAATACACTCACACACACACGTACGCACATATATATTCTTGGCCCCAGTGAAATAACTGAAACAAGGAAAAGAATAAAATTATATAT
>NC_068982.1:135515694-135521677 GCF_001194135.2 Octopus bimaculoides
AGGCGTACTGCTTCACATACTTCTCAGGGAGATTCAGTGTGACTCAGAGTGTGGTCCCTTGAAATACAGGTATTACTCATTTTTGCCAGCTGAATAGACTGGATCAACGTAAGATAAAGTGTCTTGCTCAAGGAGACAACGCGGCGCCAGGAATCAAACTCACGACCTTACGATCGTTATCCGAATGCTCTAACTACTATGCCATGGCTCTTCATATATATATATATATATGGTAGAAACGTTAGCATTCTGGACGAAATGCTTAGGGATATTGCGTCTGTCTTTACGTTCTGAGGTCAAATTCCACCGAGGTCGACATATATTCACATGCAGTTATGCATATGTCTAGTCACAGAGTGATTAATGGTTTCCACAAAGGGCTTAGCCACACGGACGACTCGGCAGATTCTCAGATTATATATATAATATATACATGTGTGTGGGTGTGCGTGTGTGTGTGTGCGCGTGTGTGTGTATATGTATTGTGGCAGTTCGTCCGTTACGACGACGAGGGTTCTAGTTGATCCGATCAACGGAACAGCCTGCTCGTGCAATTAACGTGCAAGTGGCTGAGCACTCCACAGACACGTGTACCCTTCACGTAGTTCGCAGGGAGATTCAGCCTGACACAGTGTGTGACAAGGCTGACCCTTTGAAATACAGGTACAACAGAAACAGGAAGAAAGGGTGAGAGAAAGTTGTGATGAAAGAGTACAGCAGGGTTCGCCACCCCCTGCCGGAGCCTCGTGGAGCTTTAGGTGTTTTCGCTCAATAAACACTCGCAACACCCGCTCTGGGGATCGAAACAATGATCCTACGACCGTGAGTCCGCTACCCTAAACACCGGGCCATTGCGCCTCCACGTGTATGTATATATGCATATGTATCTACATACACATATACTGTGTATTTATATTACATTCTTACTTTACCAGCGAAAATCAATCGACTAGACACTAACATGCAAGGCAGTACACAACATTAACCAATCTATATTTCAAGTTGACAATTCAAAACAAAAATTAAAAACTAAAAACAATATCCATTATGAAATAATATCTTTCGAATTTTGCTGAAAATTAATCTAAAAATGAATTAACGTAAATTTTTACTCTATATAATACCTGATTCTTTTCATTATTTTTATTCAAAACACTGTTTAGTCTGCGAAGTAATGAATGTTTTTATAATGTATTTCTTAAATAATTGAAAATGTTATTGTTTAATGGTTTGTTGTTGCGGATGTTTTAAGTTTTAAAAAAATGGCTGTCTATGACCTCCATTATAGTAAAGTTAGCAATAGCACATTTGGCGTTGTAACCATTTGGTCAAACTGTCCAATTTTGCCTCATGTACTTGCGTGTTCGTAGCACGTAATTATCTCTGAACTATGCCGAGTATATTTTGTGATTAATTATAATAGTTTATATTTTATAGCTGTGACTTTAAACAATTTGATTGATAGTGTTGTATCATTATGACTTCTTTAGTAATTACGTGCAGTATAATAACAATTATGTGTTGCGTAATAATAATGTGTTTTAGAATAATTATGTAATGTATAATAATTCAAATAAAGAATGACATATCGAAAAATAAAATATTTCAATATATTCTAACGAAGTTAAAATTTCGAATTTAATTATTAAATGGATACTGATTACTGAGCAACAGTAATCCGGAGCATTTTCACTATCGCGAATTTTATATTCTCCATTTCTATATTAGACGTTCTCTATTGTATAATACATGGATTATTTACAAGTCTTTTTTCTGTTTACAGTAATGAATTTATTTTCAAACTATATAAAGTGACGAGCTGAAAGAATTGTTAGGGTTGGACAAAACGCTTTGGTATATATCTGATTTCAATTACCACCGGTGCCAACTTTATATCTTATCTCTCCTGGGTTTATAAAAGAAAGTACAAGTACTCAGATCAATGGTATTCACCAATCCTCTCCTCTCAAAATTGCTGGCCTTGTGTCTAAATTAGAAGCGCTTTCTTAGCATGTGTGACTACTCTCTAAATTGGTTGCATATTACATCTAAAACACATCTGAATATTTAGAATATGTACAAATTGATGGAGAATATTATGTTTTTATTAGCACAACATATAAAATAAACTTATCTTCTCATGTTTGAAGATCTAGTGTTTTACAGAGTAGAATAGTTTGGAAGTTATATGAGAGGAATATGCAATATTTATGTTGTTATGTAATTCCACCGATAAAATTGCCTTAATGGATTATATTAATTAAGGCGGCGAGCTGGCATAAACGTTAGCACGCCGGATGAAATGCTTAGCGGTATTTCGTCTGCCGTTACATTGTAAGTTCAAATTTCGCCGAGGTCGACTTTGCCTTTGATCCTTTCGGGGTCGATAAATTAAGTACCAGTTACGCACTGGGGTCGATGTAATCGACTTAATCCCTTTGTCTGTCCTTGCTTGTCCCCTCTATGTTTAGCCCCTTGTGGGCAATAAAGAAATAAGATTATATAAATTACGTAATTACTTCTGTATCTATTTTATCTGCTAGGAAGTAGCAAAGAGTTATGCCTATATATTTCGCATTTCCTCCAAAACCGGTGAGATTGATGCCGTTAATATTTCACCAAGAAGGTGGGATCTGTCTTCGGTGCTCACAATTTTATTACAGCTGAGATTATCTTGAATTATTCGACCTTTCATTGAATCCTATTCTCAACTTTGGGCTGGTGCTTACTTTCTCGAACGCTTTCACAATCTCGGTATCAACATGGTGGTGCTCGTTTGTTGCTCAATGTCGAAATGTATTTTCTTTTCTTATTGCTCTGATGAACGTCCTTGTCTAGGACCCTATTTCAAATCCTTTAAGAATTGCACTCGCTTCTCTGCACAAGCGCATCACTTGTCTGTTGAGTTTCCTGTTAGTTTTGTCGTTTTATTCTGATAACTTCTTTCCTCAAACAGTTGCTCTCTGGAACTCACTACCAACTTTATGTTTTCTTCTCTTCTATAATATTCTGTCCTTTAAGCTTTCGGTCAATAAATATCTTTTCGATTTTCAGGCTCTTTCTTTTTCTTCTTTGTTGACCGTTGCACTATAATGTCTGCAAGTCATGCTTGAGAAGAATCGCATTAAAAAAAAACTATGCCAACTTGAAACTTGCAAAAGACTCGTTAGCATGGAAGAAACCCCAGAAGCTGACGTTTTGGGTAGGTGATAAGAGGAGGAGGAGAAAAGAGTGACTCCAGAGTGCCTGACTTTAGGTGGCACTTTGCTCCTTAAAACCAGCTATGAGGAACAGAAATAGAAAACGGGGACAGAGGCGGTAATCGTTGGTCACTTGAAGTTTTGGTGGACACAGTTTTATATGTATTAGATGTTTTCCATAATATGCATTCTCTATCTCCAGAGTATCATCTTGTGTGGGGTGCGATTAGCTTTGTCACAATGTTTACATTCTTAGATATGATAATTGAAGATTTTCCTGTTCTGAATTTTAGACAATATTAAACCTTTGTATATTTTATTCAACCTTTATAATTTTAAAAAGGCAGAATACTATTTTAGATATTGTAAATTATAAATGCAAAATACTTATAATGCATGATAACAGCATAATAATAATGGTGACCATTAAAAATTAGATACATAGGATACACAATAAATCTCAAGTAATGGATGTATAATTAATATTGGCATTATTTCTGTGAATTAATAATTCAGGAAAATTATTAGTAAATATTCTAATATATCTGAAAGGAGCATACTCTGTAAATGTCTCTTTTTTAAATATAATTAAAACATTTTACGGGGCAGTGGATACGTGGTCTGATCAAAAAGTATTCGGATTGTTGCCATAATAACGAAGCTAAGGCACGTAGAATAAAGCCACTTAGGACAAATTGACCTTAAACTCTGTTGTGCATGCGCACTAGGTCTTAACGTCTGTGCTTATTTCCGCTGTTTACAGCAATGCTTGGAAGATACGTGTGTAGCGTGTGATCGTCGCATTGAACATGAACCTGCATCAAATTTTGCCAAAAGCTTGGCAATACCTGCTCAGAGGCCTACGTAAATTTGCAGAAACTGTATGGAGAGGAGTGTATGAGACGAAAAAATGTCGATGATCACGAACGTTCCGGGAAATCCGCAGCTAATAGAACTGAGAAAACTTCGCAGATGTGCAGCTGTGAGGGGAAATCGTTGAATCACCATACGTAAGTTATCAAATGTGCAGATTAGTTACGTTTCAGTTCAATCCATTACAAATGAAATTTTGGTATGAGACGCGTGACTGCCAAGTTTGTGCGAAAACTGCTTTCAGCTGACAACACTTTTGCGCATTCGGCACAGTTTGTGCAGCAGTTTTTGGCTAGGTACAACATCCCCTAGGTCCCACAGCCACCATATTCTCCAGATCTCGCCCTTTGCAACTTTTTCTTCTTTCTAAAAGTCAAATTCCGCTCGAAAGGAAGATTTCAGGGCGTCGAAGAAAACAAAGTGAATGTGACAAGGTAGCTGCTTGATTATCCCAGAAAAAGAGTTCCAGGAATGCTTCCATCAATGGAGACAGCACTGGATTAAGTGTCTGTTTTTCCGAAGGGTTCTACTTTGAAGAAGATTAAGTACTAAATTGGTACGTGTTGTAGTTTTGTTTTTATAGCATCAGTCCAGATACTGACTGATCAGACCTCGTTTATTGAAAATCTGTACAATTTAACAATATATGAGTTACTTATGAAGCGTTGATTTTCGAATGATGTAAACTGTTTCAATCAGAATTTCTTTACAATATTTCCGCAAGTACTATGTAATTTATTGCAACACAGCAACTCAAACACATAACGTTCACTCGACGGTTATGAATCTATAAGTCTCTAAGTCTTTGAAATATTTTTATCGTTAATGAGTGAATAACTGGAATTGTATCACGATTCATAGACATTGTTTATTTTCTTGAAACAAGTTGAAAGGTCCATTGATTTATTTGTCTTACATTTCTATAGATCAATAATAAAAAATAAAAATTTCAAGTTAATTACGTGAGTCATATACTTATGCAGCAAAATATATTTTACCATCACGTTTAATTAAAAAGTTACGTATATCACCGATGGAGACAACACAGCTGAAAAGTATACGACATAGTATCTTTGCAAAAAATAGTAACTTAATTAAATATTTGGCATTACTTACGTTAATCAGGACATAGCAAATTGTAAAACTAAATCATTTTATTAAACAGGCAAGCAACGCCCGTGGCAATGAAGACAGAGCATATTTACATAAATGAAAAGGCAATTAATTTATCATGTTTAACTTTTTGAAATGAAGAATGTATATATTGTGTAAATAGAGTTTTCACAACTTACCACAAAGAGAATACAAATTGTTCACGCATTATTGTTTGCAGATGAATATTTTTAAATGGTTTAACTTGATCTGAACGTTTAAGAAGTTCAGTTCCTTTTCTAGAACTATTTGTTTAACACTTGAATTCGAACTGATGCTGTTCACTTCTGAAGGCTTTATTTATTGTGTTAAACAAAAAGGACTAGTGATAGTTTCCCAAATTCAATAAACCACAGTGTATTTGAAATACAGTAATCTCTCGACTATCGGGGCAGTTACGTTCAAAACACACCGCGATAGGTGAAAATCCGCGAAGTAGAAACAGTACTGTACTGTATATTTAAAAAAAATTATTTTATAATTTATATATATTTGGGATCTTTTTTAAAACGGGGGCCACATTTTTCATTAATGTTTTACGTAGTGTTTTTGGTACCGAAAGACTTTCAAACTTCGTATACTTATCTATTTTGTGTTATAGAACAAAAAAATATTTTTGTATTCGAATTTATTTCATGTAAAAAAATTGTCTTATTTCGATAATTTCAACCAATCACTGACAAGTATTCAGTTGTTTACATTTACTCCTTTGGCTGATTAAGCCATAGCTTCGTTTTATTTGCTTTTTTCATTTTAAA